>NC_142799.1:23510695-23717537 GCF_049724085.1 Artemia sp. Qi Xiang Cuo
GTATCTGTGACAAGGTTAACAATCTTAGACGCAATTCAACGTCGTCACAATGCACCCTACAAATATATTCTGGTGGCAATCAGTGTCTTTAGTCGCTATGCCTATGCCATTCCATTACGGTCAAAGAGAGGCGTTGAAGTTGCTCGGGCCATTGAGAGTATTCTTGAACAGGATTGCTATAGAAAAATTCAATCGGATCGTGGCAGCGAATTTGTTAATCCCCATGTGCAAAAGGTTCTATTGAAATATAATACAGCACTATATCATAGTCACAGCCTAATAAAGGCTGCATTGGCCGAACGATTAATATGAACGATTTGTCTATTAATTTCAAGATGTTGTACAGTAAACAATACACTCGATTTTATTCAGGATTTAGACGAAGTCAAGCAGATATATAACCATCAACCTCCTTAATTATTGTCTAACTCAAGCTCTCAGGACGTCCAATACAGTGAAAATACATTTGATACTTTTCTAAAGCAATACTCCAATGGTGAAAAAGAAAAAAAAAATTTGAAGAAGAAATTCAATGTTGGTGATACTGTTCGAATTAATAGAACCACCAATATTTTTGAAAAGGGGAATTATTTATGGAGCACCGAACTTTTTAAAGTGTCCAAAATCCCGGACACCGAACCCACGACATATCGACTGCGAGACACCAAAGATTATGAGATTCTCGGTGGTTTTTATGAATATGAACTGCAAAAAGTTAGAAACACTAGTGAAATTTACCAAATTGAAAAGATATTAAAGAGTCGTACTTGTAGGGGCAAGAGACAGTTGCTTGTTCGCTGGCTAGGATACAACTCTGATTTTGATTCTTGGGTCGGTGCTGAAGACATTAACAATGCCCAATGATTTCTATGTGACTTTCTTGTCCAATTTTTCCGATCCCCTCGACAATGATTTGAATAGAACAAACGCTTTTTGGACGAAACTCTCCCCAATTATCTAATTTGACGACGGAAAGTTTGAAGTGGCTATTGTTGACTGCATTCTCAGAAATACCTAAGACATCCTGAAAAAAGATCGTAAATATGATATAAAAATTAGACCCTATGATTGGCGGCCACCATCCTCAATTGATCAAGAACAAATTTAAAAAATCAATTGGTTGAATTATCCATATATTAAATTACCCTATGAGGAACCCACCTGTATGAATGATTTATGTCGTTCTATTACCAAAAGAATTTCCGCTAGGAAAAAAGGAGCTTTTCATTTTAACTATTCAAAGGAGGAGGGCAATATCTACATTAGTTCACCTATTGCCAGCGAAAAGGTTATTCTCAATGATAACCTAAAGGATGTTCTTGGCTTTAAGCTCAATATAAACAACGGTAAAAGGGCCGGAAACACTAATTTCATTTTTGCTGACTACCCGCCTGCCTTCTCCACAGACACTTGTATATTTCTCTACGCCTCATTTGTGGAAACATATCGGGTTGGTAACTCAAATTTCCCCCTCCTACGAGTTCTTGAACGAAAAACCAATCAAGAACATATTCATCACTACAATATAAAGCATCTTCAGTATATTCCCGTAAACAATTCCTATTTGGAACTCTGTCATTTAACACTAAGAACTGAATTAGGTGACCCTCTAGCAATTTCAAAAGGTTTGGCTGTGATTACATGCCATTTTCGTCCCATCGTTCAACAACAACAACAAGATGTCTAATAGAAAAGTGGTATTCATTTGTCCTGATATTGACTGCTGTGTTAATACTCTTGGCCCAAGACAACAGGGCAATGGAATGGACTATTACAAAGGTCACTCGTCAATCTCTGGCTATTGTCTTTGCAGTTGGTTTGCAAAGCTGTTTCGCTCTTCACTACCACTGGCTAGAAAATATCTTGTACCGGCTGCGACAGATTTTGCATCCTCTACACTATACGATTGGGGCTCTGGCAAGGATTTAAAAAAAAGTGCTACGGAAAATCTTAGGTCTAATGCGCAAACCCTTGACGAGGGATTGAAACAAATTGGAACAGGTTTAAAAAGGTCGAGAAAGAATGCGTCACTCATCAGTCTCTACTCAGGCTGGAAACGAAAGACATCACCACTGTCGAAGAAAAGAAGGAAAAAGCCGACATGTACTGTAAGCACTATTAGTAGAAGAAGAATCCCCAGGAAGAGAATTGTTATATCGAAACTAGATTTCTTTTCCTAGGATGTCCTACCTACCGTATAAAGATTTTCAACCTTCAATCACCGCATCATTGAATCTCTTTAATGGTGAATATGTGGATATGAGCGTCGAGCATGGATACTATGAACAATTTTATCCTCAACAACCCCTCTGCAATAAAATTCACTTTTAAAACAATTCCAATGACGACTACCTTATGGATTTGTCTTCGACATTTATATATATACAAACGAAAGTACAGAAATCCGATAATACAATGCCAATTCGGGGCGATGGAATATCCTATGAAAATTGTATATTACATAATCTATTTCTTCAAATCAGTGTCTACATCAATGGTACGCTGGTGAGCACAGGCAAAAATCCCTAAAATTATACAATCTATATGCAATTCATGCTGATGACACCCAAGTCATACAAGGTATTGAGAGGTAACTCTAATGGATATGAATTTATAAATAATAATGATAGTACAGATTCACTTAAAAATGCTACAAATAGTGAATTACATCTAGTTGGAAAAATATATCATGAAATATTTAATATACCCCAATGGCTGCCGCCCAATGTTAAAGTGGATATAAAACTAACGCTTGCACCATCCAATTTCATATTGAGAAAAGAATTTGCTGCCAATCTTGATGTGACTCTCTCCCTCACCTCTGCAATACTTCATGTACGCAAACAACAGCTCTTGAGTTCTGTTGCTTTGGTAGTGGAAAAACTAAGAGTCAGTGGAAATAATATTAAACTACTTGTTATTCATACAATCACAAATCAACGTCATATTGCCATGGGTTCACGCACCTTCACCGATTCATCCTTTATCAATGGCGAAATTCCGTCAAAACTCGCTTTAGCATTTGTAAAAAGCGCTAGTGCAATAGGATCGTGGACTGGAAGTCCACATAAATTCGAGATGTTTGGACTTTCATCTCTTGTGTGCAAAGTAAACGGCATCCCACTCTACAATCTATCTTTTGATAAATCCTATAGAACATTGTATGAGTTGACCATGCAAACCCTAGATCATGATTTACAACTATTTGAAAATGGTATAACCAAAGATATGTTTGCTAAAACACATGGTATCATTGTACTAGATTTGTCTGGCATACAGGATATGAGTATAGTACGTACGGTGAGTGTGCGATTAGAGTATACATTTTCTGACCCATTGTCTAAGAGTAATGTACTCATCTCACTAAATCAATATGAAACTTATTGGGGAATTACTCCCAAAGGCAGTGTTCTACTAGACTTTGCGCCATGAACACCAGTCAAATAATCGACTTATTTAATATAGATCCCTACATGTCCCAGTACAAATCCTATTGTCTGCCCTCGGACTATCTTGGAAAAATTCAAAGTGCAAACAATAACTTAATTATTGTTAATAGCAGTCCGTCGACTGTGCTGACGGGTCATTGGCTGTGCATCTTTCAAACAATGAAGAAGACAATTGAATTTTTTGATCCTCTTGGTCTACCCTAAAAATTTTACACACCACACATCAACAACTATATTGAGAGCAGTGGAAAAACTATTATTCAAAATCGGAAGAGTGCAGGATCTAACGACTAAAAGCTGTGGCTTCCATGCACTACTATATTTTGTGTTCCGATGTCGCGGCTATACTTAAGAGCAGTTTCTCAACATTTATGTTGACAATCCACTTCTGAACGACTTTCTAGTGGAAAATATCCTCTCAGACCTGTACAGTATTGATTTCAGTGCCCTAAGAGTAAAGTGCTTAAAAAATGTTTGTAAATTTGTTTATTAATAAAATGCATATATATACAACAATGTCTTTAAATCTTCACTTTAGATTTCTTCTTCTTCGGTGTATAGGCAACTGTCGTGAACCACTAATGCCGGTAAATCATTTGGATTTACTGTATATTGATCTCGATTGACTGCAAAGTCAGGGTCACATTTTCTACAGTACAATGTAACTTCAATCTTGTCATATCTCTTTGTATAGTCAATGATACTATTTGCATTCATATTATGAAATTCACGAGTTTCAATCTGTCTATTTGAAGCAATATCACATACAGTGTTTTCAAATGGTGAATCACATTCGGTAACTGCCAAATAAAAATCACTTGGTTTATAGTCATAATAGGCAGTGTCGTCACAACGATGACGTAGAAACCAAATTGTCTTGTTACCCCAACAGTTGAATTGTAGACCTGGCTCCCCCTTTCAGAATAATTTAAATCCACGACGATACCAATCTCGTAGAAATAAACTAAAATCACGTTTGGGATTCTTTCCAATCATAGCGGGGTAAGTATTCTCCTACTGATCACATTTATCATAGTGACAATTGGAGCACAGGTGTCCTCTAGGGTAAGAGTCACACACCTCTTCAAGACATGAATTACATCCTTTAATTTGTACTGCATAGCTTCTTTGTAATTTACAAGGATTACATAATTTACACTTTTCACTATAGTCATCAATAATTGTACAATTCTCACACTGAGTCCAACTGCCAAGAGTGTACATGCATAATGGACATGCATAGAACATTTTTTGGTTTCCGATGTCAACTCTCTCACAGCTAAAACGAAACTGATCGTCCCTGCCGACGGATAAATTCAAGGTGGAGGAATGGGGGAGGAGTAGCTCTGTGACGTCACCTTTTTCAATTAACTAACACTCATAAGCGTCCAAGAAACATCCATCAAAGTGAGAAAAATCTTGTTTTTTCATTCTCAGTGAGAAAAACCATAAAACATCCATAAATTGCTGTACTCGTCGGAGATATTATGTAATCAATTGCCAAAAACCATAAAACAGACATAAATTGCTGTTGACATCCAAGAAAATCAACAAATAAATTGACCAGCACTCATAACCATCCAAGCAACATCAATCAAAGTGAGAAAAATCCTGTTTTTTCATTCTCAGTGACAAAAACCATAAAACAGACATAAATTGCTGTTGACATCCATGAAAAACAACAAATAAATTGACCAACACTCATAACCGTCCAAGAAACATCCATAAAAGTGAGAAAAATCCTGTTTTTCAAGTGAGAAAAATCCTGTTTTTTCATTCTCAGTGACAAAAACCATAAATTATGTACTGCCAACGGAAACTAAATTGTAGATGGCAGCAGGGGTGACTCGTGGGAGTCGGACCCCCCTCTCTACTTATACACAGTATTTCTGGAGAAAGCGCCGAAAAAGAAACAAATATTGATAAATAAACTTTTAATCTAGTTTAAAACAGAAACGAGTAGATAATCTTGCTGCCAATTTTCTAGAAAACGTGTGGTCTGGCCGAACTCTTAGTCATAAAGAACGGGTGAGAGTGCCAGAAAGCGGGGGAAAAAAATATGAATTTATCATTAGGGACTATTTTTTCCTTTTTTATATGGGGTGGATATCTCTTTTCATTTTATTCTACCTTTCTTGTTCAAAGTCCATAGCAAATCTACCACTTAAAAAAATAATAAAGAATAGTATCCATTTGCTAGAAAAGTAGTTAGGAATTAATTGCATTTAAAAAGTAAGTTTTTTGTTGAAACTTGTGACGAAGTATTTGCATTTCGGGTATCAAAATATACCATAAATTATACCGTGCTTCGGTAGAAAGGATACCGCCAAAACACCGCTTTTTTCATCGATCGGCACCGCTTTTTGTTATTGGTCAAGTAGCAACACTGTGACTGATATTCAGGGAAAAAAGTGGTATCGTTGGGATATTTGGGGGGTTTTCTGGTGGAGGTCTATTCAGAATTTTCTCTAAGTGTGACATATATATTTCATTTACAACCTCTGGCTCTGTCTGTAAAGCACCGAAATGGTCCCTAACGGGGCCATTTTGGGAGCGTTTCTTTCCAACTATTTCATTTGTTATCCTATAAAGAACTCTAGAGTCACCTCTTTTGGCAGCTTCTTCTGCAAGTTCCGCCTTCCTTTTAATTTGACAACAGTGGTCATTTCTTGCGCTTTTTTGACCGGTTTATCTGCTTTTCTATAGCTGGAACTTTTAAAGATCATTTGGCTTGGTACTTGACCCTGAAGAAGTGTTTGTTTTATACATTTTATATTTTCTATGAGGGCCCATGTCTTGTCTAAAAGCCAATGATCTTTTGGGATCTTTCTGTAGCCAAGAATTTCTGAAGCAGCCGATTGAAAACAAGTCTTCATCTCTTTCCACATGTGTTCTTGATCTAACTGTTCTGCTTGAGAGGGAGCTTAAAAGGGGTTGGAAAGTTCTACCACAAAATTGTGTTTCATTGTTTTGTGTAGTAGGATGTCTGAGTCAAAAAGAGGGTCGGGGTGAGGAGTTTTCTTTGTATTTCTCCTCAATTCGATTTAAAATTTTGCCATGATAAGTGAGCGGTCAGATCCTACATCACCACCTCTACATGATCGTGCATCAATTAGGCTTGAGCGCCACTTACGGCTAACCAAACAACGGTTTATTTGATTTTTAGTTCAAATCATCAGTGGACGTCCAAGAATATTTGTGAGTGTCAAGATGAGCAAATAAGCTCCCACTAACAATTAAATCAAGCAACGAGCAATTCACCATTCTCAATTTGGTTCTAAGCCCATGGTTACCTAGTAATTCGGGGTAATGATCCTGGTCGTTACCAATCATTGCATTAAAGTCTCCAATGGAGCATTTTATGTCATGCCTAGGTATATCGTTTGCTAACACTTGTAAGGTTCTATAAAATTGGTCTTTTACCTCTTCATTTGCTTCATTGGTCGGGACATAGCAAATTACCACAGAAAGCTCGGCATGCAATCCAGTAAATCAATCAGTGGGGATTCTGGCTGATATTGGGGACCATTTGACTATGTGCCTTTTGGCTTCTTTTGTCACGATGAGAGCAACTCCTTGTTCTCTTCGTGAATCGGTTCCACTGAAAATAATATTGTAGCCACTTTGGTAGTTGATTCGATCCTGCATCAGTCCATCTCACTTCCGATAAGGCAAGTAAGTCTAGATTATACCCAATCATTTCATTAACTACTTGTTCAGTTTTTGATGCTTGGGCCATTGTACGGACATTCCAAAACCCAGACATGAGAGTATTTTTCACAGGCAGTCGTCGTCGTTGAGTCGATATTAAATAAACAAACAAGATTTTTTAACTGAAAGTAAGGAACGACGTTAAAACTTAAAACGAACAGAACTTATTCCGTATATGAAAGGGGCAGCCCCCTCCTCAACACCTCGTTCTTTACGCTAAAGTTTTTTATTGTTTAAAAATAAATAGAGTTGTGAGAAAGACAAACTTTAGCGTAAAGAGCGAGGTGTTGAGGAGGGGGAAGCCCTTTCATATATGGAGAAATATCTGTTCGTTTTATGTTTTAAAGTCGTTCCTTACTTTCAGTTAAAAAAACTTGTTTGTTTTATTTAATTTTTGAACATTTTTGAATTAATGCAGATTTTGATTTTGGCTCACCATACATGAATAATTAAAACAAAGTTTGCATATTAATTTCACTTTTATTTGGTTAAATGGCTTTCTCGAAACTTGTTTAATTTTATTTACGAACGTTTTTATTAGTAATAAATGTACGTAACTTACGAATTAACTTACTTATCGAACTTCTATATTCATTTATTTTTAATACGTGTATTAGGGGGTTCGCCCCCTAGTCCATACCTCGCTCTTTAAGCTAAAGTTCGAATTTTGTTCCAATTCTTTAAAAAAGACCCCTTAATCACAAAGGTCGTTATTTAGAATAAATAGCTCTTATGAAAGTACAAAAAATCTTGGGCTTAAAGAGCAAGGTATTGACTAGGGGGTGAACCCAATCATATACGCAATATTTTCTGTTCGTTTTATGTTTCGATGTTGCTGCTTACTTTCAGTTGAAAAACTTGTTTTTTTATATTTAATTTCTGATCTTTTTTTTCAATAATGCTGGGAAATCCGGAGCCCCCTTCATAGCAATGTCCCTTCCCCCATGAAAACTTCCTTCATGGAAAGATCCTCCCACATAACCCCCGACGCAGCCCCCCCCCACTACCAGAAAAAATGCCCCCTGAAATGTATACTTCCCAATAACCAATGCTATATGTTAACATTGGGTGAAGTTCATAACTTTCAGCCCTCCCCCCGGGGACTTCTTGGGACTAAGTCATCCTAAAAGACATAGCTAACATATTATCGACCATGCTGAACCAAATGGCAATCTTAAAATTTTGATCGGGTGACTTTGGGGGAAAAATGAGCGTGGGAGGGAGCCTAGTTGCTCTCCATTTTTTTTTTGGTCACTTAAAAAGGGCACTAGAACTTTTAATTTCCGTTCCAATGAGCCCTCTCACGATATTCTAGGACCACTGGGTCGATACGATCACCCCTGGAAAAAAAACACGCATCCGTGATCTTTCTTCTAGCAAAAAATGCGAAAGTCCACATTTTTGTAGATAGGAGATTGAAACCTCTACAGTAGGGTTCTCTGATATGCTGAATATGAGGGTGGGATTTTCATTAAGGTTCTATAACTTTTAGGGGATCTTTCCCCCTTTTTTGAAAATCAGCCAAATTTTCTCAGGCGCGTAACTTTAGATGGGTAACTTGATGAAACTTATATATTTGAAATAAGCATTAAAACCTGATTTTTTGTATGTATCTATTGGTATCAAAATCCTGTTTTCTAGAGTTTCGGTTACCATTGAGCCGACTCGCTCCTTACTTACAGTTCGTTACCACCAACTGTTTGATTAGATCAGAGGCTTTGTTTCTTTGATGTTTCTGTTGCATATTGTATTCTTACGGGTGTGGATTGCAGGTCCACAGCCCAGCCCTTCCGCTTTATCCTGGCTTGGGACAGATTTTTTTTTTACTTTGATACTAATATTGACACTTTAATGAAAGCTTGAAGTTGAAAATAAGAACGGATTTTGAAATAAGAAATTTTTTAAAAGCTTGAAACTTTTTGTAATCAAAAACGAACAAAAATTAATTAAAAAAAAATTACCGAAAAAGAAGTTTTTCAAAGAAAGTTAAAGGCCATGTTAAACTTAAGATCAGCAGATACAAATACCTGTTAAAATTCAAACTCAAAATAACCAAAAATTACTACTAAAGAACAAATGAAACCCAAATGAACAGAAATTAAATAAACAACCATAGCAAAAAAATAAAAATACAAGTACTAATATAAATGAATAAATACATCTTAAAACGATTAATGCTTAAATTGAATATGCAAATAAAGCTTAAAACGAAAAAAATATTTTGCCATTGAAGTATGAATGAAACTCAAAACGAACAGAAATTTAATAAACAATCAATGCAAGCAAACATACAATAGATACTAATATAAATGAATAAATAAATCTTAAAACGAGTGGAACTTAAATTTAATATGCAAATCAAGCTTGAAACGAACAAAAATCATTACAACCAAGAGCTTGGGCATCGCCTCCTTCTCTAGCTGTAAAATTCTAAAACCTACTGCGTCATTGGCGCTTACTGAAAACGAATTATATTACAAATATTTTTTTTATACTTAATATTGAAAATAAACATTAAAATTACACTAAAGTTTTGAACTGATGAGCTTTCAGCAACTAACATCATTATGCATCAAATTATTCACTTTAATGCTATTCTTGAACCCGAGTATGTTGAACCCGAGTAGTTTATCATGTGACACAATTGCATATTTCAAACTTAATGGCAATCTCAAAATTTTGATCAGACACATTTTGGGGAAAGAGGGTGTCGGGGGGGGGGGGGGTTGCCCTCCAATCAACTTTGATGACTATTAAAAGGTAACTAAAACTTTCAATTTCCAATCAAATTCTCTCAGGATTGGGGGTTATGTTGACCCTGAAGTTTTTTTACCTGATCGTTGGACTATTTCAAAGAAGCTGGTTATCTCAAAATTTTGATCAGAAGCATTTTGAGAAATGAGGGTGTGTGTGGGGGGGATAGATGCCCTTCGATCACTTTTGACCCATAAAAAGATAATTAGAACTATCAATTTCGAATCAAATGACAGTAGAGATGGGGGTACCAGTCGTGTCAGGGCTCCTTTTATGGGCATAGAATACTGACAGGGGTCCTTATATGGGCATAGTCTCCCTAGGGAGATTGATTGCGTAATCGGTCAATGACCTCATTTTCCAAGGTCGATTTATTTGATGTTTCTATGTGTATTAACTCCGGAACAAAGGTTGCACCTGCGCATTGAATTCTAACAGGAGCAGTGTTATAGATCTAGGGCTCGAGGGGGAAGTGAATTTCCGAGAACTTGATTGCGTAATCGATCGTGAATGTCATGGTGTCCAGAAATAGTATTTGTTATTGTTGCTCTCGAGCCAAATGTTATGAGTTTCCCGGAAACAGTTAGATCACGTGTTTCCTTCTCAGCCAATCAGCGAGTCGGATACATCCTCCTTCTCAGCCAATCAGAGGGCTTGTTACATATGGTTTTCCCCGTTACATAACAATTCGCCCTTGAGATTTCGTATATAACGGACATGCAATGTGATTAAATTATCAGAAAGTATTGTGACACAATGGATAGAACACATGAAATTATTGATGAACTTGAAGCCTTGGCAACTTCAATTTACCATGTAAGTTCTGTTTTCATTATTTTTATTTTCAAAATAAAATTGTTTTCCGTGGTCACCCTCTACTATATTCGAGTAAACCCCCCCCCACATACAATACAAACATCACTTTACAATCTTTATACTCACTAGGAAAACATAAAATATATTCTTTTACCCTCAAAACCTAACCCCATCCCCCATTGTTTTACAACCAAAATTCTAGCAAAAAGAAATACCATTTCGTTAATTTCCTTCCTTCTATATTTCCAGCTAAAGCGATCACTGACTTCTGTCAATTTTTAATGAAAATATCGCTCTGGTTTTGACATAATGCTCCAGCGCGAGGCATATAATTAGCTCTGACCCTTTTTCCTCTGTGTTTACGAGCGCGGCAGCCAAAGTCACAAGGAACTGTTTCTCCGTCAAAATTAAATACATAAAATATTTTCTTTTACCCTCAAAACCTAAACCCCCCCCCACCATTGTTTTACAATCAAATTCTCACAAAATGAAATACCATTTTGTTAAATTCCTTCCTTCTATATTTCCAGCTAAATCCCCCCCCACCATTGTTTTACAATCAAATTCTCGCAAAAAGAAATACCATTTTGATAAATTCCTTCCTTCTATATTTCCAGCTAAAGCGACCATTGACTTCCGTCAATTTTTAATGAAAATATCGCTCTGGTTTTGACATAATGCTCCAACGCGATGCCTAAAATTAGCTGTCACCCTTTTTAAAGCACTTCCTGTAAAAGGTTTCTCAGATCAAAATGGGATGTTTTTCTCCTGTCAAATTAAAACGGTTTCATGCAGACAATTGCAATTTATTAAGCGCAGGCATATACAATCTCTTTTTGGAGAACCGGTGAAATCTCGTTATTTTCAAATTAAGATCTAACAATATATTTAGGACATTGGAGAAAGGGGGAGGGGGCCATGTCTCAATTCTATCGCCATCATTTTAAAATGAAAACAAACTGTTTCTTCGCATGAGAAGTAAGAGGGATGATTCGTTGTGTAGATATGTATACCCTTTGACAAGAAAACTAATGTGTAAATATATGCGTTGCGTCTATAGGCATGTTTTTAATTTTTTTCAGGCTTTCTTTCGATAAAGTTTCTTTTATATTCACGGGAGGGGAGCGTGAATCCAGGATTTTTTGCTGGGGAGGGGGCTAGCACTTTTAATAGTGACAAAATAGAAAAGATAATTGTTTCTTACCTTAAGTGCTTCTTCGTAATTTAGTGATTTTAGATATAAAATTTGAATAAAAGGTATTAAGATATGGCTTTCGCTTGAATAAAACACATGATTAACTCAATGAGTAGGTAGACTTAGGGTGGGTTAATTTTCCTAAATTTAGGGGAGAGAATATGGGTTTTTTGCTTTACTAAAATGCAATGCTTTGTCTAAACAAAATTGTAGTTAATAACTTTCTTTTCTGTAAAAAAGGGGCAAATTATTTTGATACTAATTTTTTCTCTTCTTTTTAAGGCCAATTATGAAGAATGCGTGCCCCCTCCTTCCAAGAAAGCCAGAGAGGATGAGGCAGACCCATCAGTGCCAGCCCCAATGCAGCCTGGCAGAAAGTTAAAGAGAGAGTGGGCGGCTTCTTATAATATGGTGAACCCTGCCGAAGCTATGCAAGATCGTGAAATAGCCGGCCCAGTCGCGCAAGAACATAGTGACGCCGCCCCGTCCACCCTCCAACACACACTACCTGGTCCTTCGGGTGCCCAAGTCCAGAGGGATTATGCAAATGTAAGCATTTTCTCCTACCTTTCTATTTCTTCCAATTTTTAGTCCTTTTCAATCCCAATATAAACTTATCTCTGTGAGATATTAACCTCATATTACATATCTAAATGTAATTTTTTGCAGAGAAACCACTCTTTTCTAATCTTTACTATCTCTTCGATATTTCATAAGCGAATATTTTTAGGTAATTTCTATTAATAATCACCGCCTTTGAAACTCAAAATGCTATTTTTTCTAATCTTTGCTATTTTCTATGCGTTCACCCCTATCTCTTCACCGCTATCTCATAAGCGAATATTTTTCATGGGTAATTTCTAGTCAATTAATGCTCACCATTTGAAACTCAAAATCCCCTATTTTTCACAATTGAATATCACAAAGTTTCAAGAGAAGGAACTGAGAGAGAGATTATTCACATTTATCTATTTGTCACATATGGATCCCGTAATTTACGCAAGGATATTTTAAAATAGCCTTCAATCTTACAAACCCTTGCCAATATTTTAGTGATGGGGAAACATTGTTGACGATATACTGAGTTAACGGTTTACAGCATTTAATTGTACTGTTTCCTTGTCTGAAGTTCAGGCTTGGAAATCGAAACACTAGCGCGGTGGTCTACAATAATTGTGAGCTAATGAAGAGTTCACCGAACCTGTATGGATTTAGAAATATTTCAACTTTTTTGGGACATTATGTAAATAACCGGGGGCCGCGGAGCCGGTGGGTCCGGGAAGTGCTGTGGGGGCACGGTTAGGGAAGCGCCAGGGGATGCGCCACGGGTCAGGAAAGTGACACAAGGATGCGCCACGAGTCAGGGGAGCGCCGGGGGATGCGCCACGGGTCAGGGAAGTGCCACCGGGATGCGCCACGAGTCAGGGGTGCGTTGGGGGGACGCGCCACGGGTCAGGGAAGTGCCACAGAGATGCGCCACGAGTCAGGGAAGCGTTGGGGGAAGCGCCACGGGTCAGGGAAGTGACACAGGGATGCGCCACGAGTCAGGGAAGCGTGGGGGGAAGCGCCGCGGGTAAGGTAAGCGCTTTGGCTCCTAAAAGCGTCGAAAAAAAAAAAAATTTTAACACTGAAAATAAACGACCAAATTGTCGCCTTCTATGTAAAGTGGCATTTTAGATTGTATATATCTTATATTAAGTTGGATTTTCTTTCAGTTGAAAGAACCAAATGTTATTAAGCAATAATAATCCAAATTTTAAAAACAGTAGGGCTGATTTGAACACTAAAAATAAGCTATTTTTTCCTTTATAGTTTGCATTGGTCCCCTACTCTCCGTCCAGTGAAGAAGAGGAAGAACCAATTCTAACACCGCCACTGGAGTTCAAGACAATTCACTATGGGACGATAGCATTGAAGTACCTTTTAATATTGACGAGTTTTTAGATGATTTTTAACTAATTTAGATAGTAGCACAGTTGAACAGGGGTACTGGGGTCAAACCACTGTGAAATTTTTAGACTATTTTACCCGACAATAAACCGGGGCTCCACAAACCTCCGAAACCCACACGACTCCACTTCGAACAACTGAAGTGGAGCATTCGCCAGTTATTGTTGAACAACTTGGGGGAGGGGGTAATATACACGAGGAGGGTACAACTCTCCCAGACTTTCAGCTGTCCCACAGAATTTTAAATAATATTGTTGTTTACACTGTGCCGTTTGGGGATCCCTTTAATTCGCTAATGGCGGGGAAATTTTTTTTTGACAATGTAGAAATTGTGCATGCATATGTAGATAAAATTTGTGCACTTCTGGAGAATCAAATTCAGTTGTGGGGGAGGGATTCAATTAAGGTTTCTATTGTTTTAAAAGTGTTTTATTTAAATGAGGGGAAAAGCGAAGTTTATTATCATTTTATACATTCCGAGATGCGTTTGGTTTATTCGAATTTGGAAAATTTTGAGGGAGCTTTCATAGATTGGGTGGATAAAATTATAACACATCTCGAGAACTTTAATGAAAATGGTAGTGGCTCTCTAGTTTTATTTATTGAAAATTTAAGCGTAAATATTTGTAAATTTAAGAAAGATTTTATTTTAAGAGGGTGTCATAGGGATACAGGTACAGTTTTAAATTATAATCCAGATCTAGAGGGTTGTAAAGGTGTCCAGAAGATCTGTTTTGAAACAGATCAAATGTGTTTCCAATATGCTTTCCTCATATCAGCATTCTAGCCTCTAGCTCGGGACGCTACCAAGACAAATTTAGACGATTTGGCTGTACACGGGAAGGAATGGTCCCTTTTCCAAGTTGTAGATTTTTCGTGTCTAGAAAGAAAATATCCAGTGACGCTAAGATTCATTGACATGTTTGAAAGGGTTAATGCCCATTCAAATATTGGCGTTGCTGTGGTACAGTATGAGACAGAATTTGAAGATGGGACTCGTTCTAAAAAGAAGGGGATGGTTTTTCCCGTAAGGAGCCCGTCAGTTGATTTGGTTAAACACTGGGTTTGGTTGCTTTACACGCCACCTAGTCAACCGAACGCAATCGGTCATTTTAACCCTATCACTGATATTAGTAGAGTTCTGGGGGGTGGTAGGGATCTAGGGGTACGTTTCTACTGTCCAACATGCTTGTCACAATTCCGTAGTGATATAAAACTACGGGATCACATGAAGCATTGTAGCCGGCATGGCTATCAGACAGTGGAAACGGTTTCAGGGGATAAGGCTATTTTACGATTTCAAAATTTCCAGA
Source organism: Artemia sp. Qi Xiang Cuo (assembly GCF_049724085.1). Classification (NCBI taxonomy): domain Eukaryota; kingdom Metazoa; phylum Arthropoda; class Branchiopoda; order Anostraca; family Artemiidae; genus Artemia; species Artemia sp. Qi Xiang Cuo. Next base: position 23,525,884 of record NC_142799.1, read on the forward strand.
AAACCCTTCTCCAGTGCAACAAAATATCTTTAGACTGTGAAGATAAGTTGGTAGAGCTGAACGATCCCCAATTTCCAAACCGAGTCAAAGAACATCAGGCCATTGCAGTGTCCTACGCCCCCGCGCAGAGAGACAGTTCTAACATCCTGTAGTTGTTAGAAATAGTTGAAAACATATGACGAGTGCCCTGAGTGAATGGTCTAGGCACTGACTAAACTGATTGACACGGCTAATGGTGCTATTTCTCGTTTGAGAAATACGCATTATTCAATGGTGCTGTCTGCAGAGGATCTTCTCGCGATTAAAATTCAAAAAATATGTTGGGTTTGTAAGGGAGAGTTTGCAGAGGTGGATAAGGGGACTAAAGGGAAACGTGGGGGGAGGGGGAAAGTCAGAGACCATAATCACTTGTGGCAGGAAATATCCTCGGGGGGTAGTAATTTTAGGGGGTTGCGCATCAATCGTGTAATTTAAATGTTAGCCAACAGTTTTTTATCCCTGTTTTTATTCATAATTCCAATTATGATTTAAAATTTATTTTACCGGCACTGGCACGTATGCACAGGGAGGGAGGGGGAGTAGATTTTCCGTGGGTATATAGTTCATTTACCTACAACATAATTTCCAAATCAGCCGAGAAGTTATTGCTTCTCGAACTGAAATGGCAGGCAGTGGATAATGAGCGTATGTGCTGGAATAAAATCAGGTTTTTAGATTCTTTTAGTTTTTTACCCAAGGCATTGAGTCAATTGATTCAAGTGCAAAAAAGCGACAATTTTGATAGCTTTCCCTTGCTTAAAAAGCAATTTCCAGACAGTGAAATGTATGACTTGTTGACCTGCAAAGGTGTATACGCATACGATTATTATTGCTCTGGTGCACGCTTAAGCGAGGAGAAACTACCTCCAATTGAAGCTTTTTACAATTCACTGACCAACAGTGAATGCACAGCCGAGGAGCATGAGTTTGCCAAGAAGGTCTAGTCCAAGGGGAGTTGTAAAAATGGGTGGGATTATTGTAGACTGTACTTGACCAGTGATCGTTTATTTCGGCTGGATATACTCTGCGAGAACACGTACCAAATCGATTCACAGTTCGGGTTGGATATAGGATACTATTTCTCTGTACCCCAGTTAGTGAGCGATTTAATTTAAAAAATTAGCAGGGAGGACAGAGGCCTAATCACCGACGAAGATGGACACCTTTTTGTAGAGCGTTCAATGAGGGGGGGTATGTTTTTCATGGGGACCGCGTCTTATCAACCGATCCGAGTGGACAAAGCACCGGTGCAAAGTCAAATGCAGTGTTCTTGGACATGAACTCATTGTACCCCTCGGCAATGTCACACTACTCTTTGCCGTGTGGGAACTATCAAAGGCTTGAGAATCCTTGTGAGTTCCCCGAAATTACCACCGTCGAAGACACTGGGCCACATGGATGGTTCTTTGAAGTTGATGGCCACATTCCACTGGTGCTTCACGACTCGGTCAAAGATTTTGTCTTTCCCTGTATCAATCAGCTAATGAGCAGGGACTCTCTGAGCCCCTACAATCGTTCATTGGTTGAGGATATGGGGATGCACTGGACTCCTCCAAACAGAAACTGATTGCTGATTTGGACCCTAAAGAGAATGTCGTTGTTCACCATGTGCTTTTGCACTGGATGGCGAGCAATGGTTTTAAAATCACTAAAATACACCGGGTCCTACAGTTCAATCAGCGACCCTACTTGAAAACGTTTATCGACACCTTTGTCGATAAACGCTCTAAGGCAAATTAAAGGTGGAGAAGGACATGTATAAGCTCATTCTAAATTCAGCGTTTGGCAAAATGTGTGGGAGTGTACGTAACGGATGTCACAATGTTGTTGTGACTGACCCTCGAGAGTGTGTACGAGGGAGTGCCGAACTCAGGGTTATATCATTCAGGATCAAAATGACCGATTCGGCTCGTCTACAAAGATGAAGGCGACATGTAGTCTTTAACAGAACTATTGCAGGTAGTAGGTCAGTACTATACATTTCAAAAAAGGTCATGTTGTCATTCTTTTACAATTTATACAAGGTGCACTGGCCACGGGAGGGGGAGGTTCAAGTTTACTATGGTGATACAGATTCTCTGCTGTTAAAGGTAAATGGGACTGAAGATTTATTGGGTGATTTAGAAAAGGGGTGCACATCAGCTCGCGGATGGATTTCACCAACTGGAATCCATCACTCTACCCCGAGTTGGTGAAACGTCAAGCCTCCAACCAACTATTAATGTTAAAATCAGAGACGGGGAGTGATTTGATATCCAGGGGGTGTTCCCGGGTCCCACAGTTTATTGCGTTGAAACACATAGTGGGGATGAAAAGCAGACGTGTAAAGGGGTGCCTACACATTTTGTAAAGAGCAATTTCAACATGAGCGTGTACAGAGACTGTGTAGAAAGTAGCCTAGTGCCAAGAGCACAAGTGCTTGCAATTCGATCTCTAAAGTATAGAAATTATACTATTAGAGTGGAAAAGAAAGCAGTTTCATTTATATCCGACAAAGTCTATGTGCTCAAGAATAGTCGGAGTGTCCTGCTAGATGGATACCATCGTATTTCAGACCGTGTTGAATGCATAGACTATCGCAACCAACTTCGTCTGGATAAATTAACCTAACCTGACTAACCAACTAACCCAACCACCAACCTTTCATAAATTAACTAACCCAACCTTAACCCAACCTAACCTGCAGCAGCAGTGACGACAACTATTGTATACAGTTTTTTCCATCGTGGATCCCGGGGGGGTGGGGGTCCCCCAGGTAAATTCATAATGTTCAACTGTGCTAGTTCATGTTACTAGTGTTTTTTTTATTTTTTTTTAAAGTATTGTTTTACAGAAAAGCGTGCTACTATGTGCTAATGCACATAAAATGTTCTTGCTGGACAAAAAAAGTTTTTTGAGATAATAAGTGTTGTTCTTGCTCCTCATGTTGATTGACAAAAAGTGTTTTAATGAATGGTGCAAATAAATTGTCATTTTTATCATTGTTGTTCATGTTAGACAAAAAGAGTTTTCATGTTGCAAATAAATGAACATGAAATATTAATGTTCTTGCTGAAAAAGTGTTATTCTTATGTTTTTTTTGTTCATGTTGAACAAATAGAGTTTTTATGTTGAATAAAAGAAAGAAATATTCTTTTGTTGTTCTTGTTTTTGAATAACGTACTAGGTAGATCTAAGGGAAAATTTTTATTTATTCATTAGACAAGAAAGGTTTACAGTTACTTGTAGACCAACTATTCTCAATAGTAACAGAATATATCAATTTAAAACACCATTCAGATTGCTTCTGTTTGGATTGTCAATGGCAGATATTACGTTTAGAATTTATATTAAAGATTCAGATATGTGTGAAAAAGGAATTGTCAATGACATTAATACTACTAGCAGAATCATAAAACCATTAATTATTGACTTAGTCTCTAAATTAATAGGAAAAAAAGTACTTTTGAAGAGAACAAATTCAACCATACAGATAATTTATAGCATGAGAAGGATCTTACACCATTTTGCAGAATCAAGAGACTGCGATTGCTATCTACCAGCCTATAGATAGAGATGGCAGCACAGTCCCAGGTTTCACTACATTTAAGTTAGTTTAGGTTTATCATGAACCGCTCGTGATAAGCTAACCTAACCTAACCTGACTTAAATATAGTACAACGTCAGCATGGGAGAATTTTCCGTTGAGTATGGTTAGGTTAGGCTAGATTAAGTTAGGTTAGATTAGGTTAGGTTAGGTTAGGTTTGGTTAGCCTACGTACGCGCGCGTACGTAGGCTAACCTAATCTAATCTAATCTAACCTAATCTAACCTAACCTAATCTAGCCTAACCTAACCATACTCACCGGAAAATCCCCCCATGCTGACTTTGTACCATGTTTAAGTTAGGTTAGGTTAGGTTAGCTTATCATGAGCGGTTCATGATAAACCTAACCTAACTTAAACGGAGTGAAACCTGGGACTGTGCTGCCATCTATAGCTATAGGTTGGTAGATGGCAATAGTAGTCTCTCGATTCTGTGAAATGTTGTAAGATCCTTTTGATGCTATGAAATAACTGTGTATTTGATTTTGTTCTATGCAAAAGTACTTTTTTCCTATTAATTTTGACACTCAGTCAATAATTAATGGTTTTATGAGTCTGCTAGTAGCATCGATTTCTTTGAAAATTCCTTTTTCGTACATCTCTGACTCTTTAATATACATTCTAAACGTAATATCTGCCATTGCCAATCCACACAGAAGCAATCTGAATGGTGTTTTAAATTGATACATTATGCTGCTATTGAGAATAGTCGGTCTACAAGTAACTGTAAACCTCTCTTGTCTATTGAATAAATAAAAATGTTGCCTTAGAACTACCTAGTACGCTATTCAAAAACAAGAACAACAAAAGAATATTTCTTTCATTTATTCAACATGAAAACTCTATTTGTTCAACATGAACAAAAAAAACATAAGAATAACACTTTTTCAGCAAGAATATTAATATTTCAGGTTCATTTATTTGCAACATGAAAACTCTTATTGTCTAACATGAACAACAATGATAAAAATGACAATTTATTTGCACCATTCATTAAAACACTTTTTGTCCATCAACATAAGGAGCAAGAACAACACTTATTGTCTCAAAACACTTTTTTTGTCAAGAAATAACACTTTGTGTGCATTAGCAGAGAGTAGCACGCTTTTCTGTACAACAACACTTTAAAAAACAATAAAAAAAACACTGGTAACATTAACTAGCACAGTTGAACATTTTGAATTTAAATGGGGACCCCCCCCCCCCCCCGGGAGCCACGATGGAAAAAACTGTATACAATAGTTGTCGTCACTGCTGCTGCAGATTAGGTTGGGTTAAGGTTGGGTTAGTTAATTTATGAAAGGTTGGTGGTTGGGTTAGTTGGTTAGTCAGGTTAGGTTAATTTATCCAGACGAAGTTGGTTGCGATAGTCTATGCATTCAACTCGGTCTGAAAAACGGTAGTGTCCATGGGGGAGGACAGTCACAACATTCTCGAGCCCATAGACTTTGTCGGATATAGACGATATTGCATTCTTCTCCACTCTCACAGTAAATTTCTATACTGTAGAGAGCGAATTGCAAGCACTTGTGCTCTCGGCACTAGGCTACTTTCTACACAGTCTCTATACACGCTCATGTTAAAATTGCTCTTTACAAAATGTGTAGGCTCCCCTTTACACGCCTTCTTTTCTTCCCCACTATGAGTTTTAACGCAATAAACTTTGGGACCCGGGAACACCCCCCTGGATATCAAATCACTCCCCGTCTCTGATTTTAATTTTAATATTTGGTTGGGGGCTTGACGTTTCACCAGCTCGGGGTAGAGAGATGGATTCCAGTTGGTGAAATCCATCCGCGAGCTGATGTGCACCCCTTTTGCTAAATCACCCAATAAATCTTCAGTCCCATTTACCTTTAACAGCAGAGAATCTGTATCACCATAGTAAACTTGAACCTCCCCCTCCCGTGGCCATTGCACCTTGCACACATTGTAAAAGAACGACAACATGAGCTTTTTGGAAATTTCTAGTACTGAACTGCCTCCTGCAATATTCTTGTTCAGTACCACATTTCGCTTTCGCCTGTGTAGAAGAACCATGCCAGTCTCTATGTTCGTGAACGATGTAAAATTGGGGTCGGCAATAATTCGTGCACACTCTAGCGGGTCAGTCACGACGTCGCAGCGAGATCTATTACGAACGCTTTCACACATTTTGCCAAACGCTGAATTTAGGATGAGCTTATACATTTCCTTCTCCACCTTTGAATTTGCCCTAGAGCGTTTATCGACAAAGGTGTCGATAAACGTTTTCAAGTAGGGTCGCTGATTGAACTGCAGGACCCTGTGTATTTTAGTGATTTTGAAACCATTGCTCACCATCCAGTGCAAAAGCACATGGTGAACAACGATATTCTCTTTAGGGTCCAAATCAGCAATCAGTTTCTGTTTAGAGGAGTCCAGTGCATCCCCATATCCTCAACCAATGAACGAGTGTATGGGCTCAGAGAGTCCCTGCTCAAGGGCCGATTGATACAGGGAAAGACAAAATCTTTGACTGAGTCGTGAAGCACCAGCGGAATGTGACCATCAACTTCAAAGAACCATCCTTGTGGCCCATTGTCCTCGACGGTGGTAATGTTAGGGACCTCACAAGGATTCTCAAGCCATTGATAGTTCCCACACGGCAAAGAGTAGTGGGACATTGCCGAGGGGTACAATGAGTTCATGTCCAAGAACACTGCATTTGACTTTGCACCGGTGCTTTGTCCGCTCGGATCGGTTGATAAGACGCGGTCCCCATGAAAAAAATACCCTCCCCTCATTGAAAGCTCTACAAAAAGGTGCTGATCTACGTCGGTGATTAGGCCTATTTCCTCCCTGCTAATTTTTAAACTTAAATCCATCACTAAAGGGGGTGTAGAAAAATAATAGCCTATATCTAACCCGAACTCTGAATAGATCTGGTCTGTGTTCTTACAGACTATATCCAACAGAGTTAGAACGTCACTGGCCAAGTACAGTCTACAATAATCCCACCCATTTTTACAATCCCCTTGGACCACACCTTCTTGGCAAACTCATACTCCTCGGCTGTGCATTCACTGTTGGTCAGTGAATTGTAAAAAGCTTCAATTGGAGGTAGTTTCTCCTCGCTTAAGCGTGCATCAGAGCAATAATAATCGTATGCGTATACACCTTTGCAGGTCAACAAGTCATACATTTCACTGTCTGGAAAGTGCTGTTTAAGCAAGGGAAAGCTATCAAAATTGTCGCTTTTTTGCACTTGAATCAACTGACTCAATGCCTTGGGAAAAAATTAAAGGAATCTAAAAACCTAATGTTATTCCAGCACATACGCCCATTATCCACTACCTGCCATTTCAGTTCGAGAAGCAATAACTTCTCAGCTGATTTGGGAATTATCTTGTTGGTAAATGAACTATTTACCAATGGACAATCTACTCCCCCTCCCTCCCTATGCATACGTGCCAGTGCCGGTAAAATAAATTTTAAATCATAATTGGAATTATGAATAAAAACAGGGATAAAAAACTGCTGGCTAACATTTAAATTACACGATTGATGCGCAACCCCCCTAAAATTACTACCCCACGACGATATGTCCTGCCCCATATGATTATGGTATCTGACGTTCCCCCGCCCCCCTCTTGTCCCGTGAGTACCCGTATCCACCACTACAAACTCTCCCGGACAAACCCCACAAATTGTTTGAATTTTAATCGCGAGAAGATCCTCTGCAGACAGCACCATTAAATAATGCGTATTTCTCAAACGAGAAATAGCACCATTAGCCGTGTAAATCAATTTATTCAGTGCCTTGACCATTCACTCAGGGCCCTCGTCATATGTTTTCAACTATTTCTGACAACTGCATGATGTTAGAACTGTCTCTTTGCGCGTGGGTGTAGGACACTGCAATAGGCTGATGTTCTTTGACTCGATTTGGAAATTGGGGGTCATTCAGCTCTACCAACTTATCTTCACAGTCTAAAGATATTTTGTTGCACTGGAGAAGGGTTTTTTGGAAATTTTGAAATCGTAAAATGGACCTATCCCCCGAAACCGTTTCCACTGTCTGGTATCCAAGTTGGCTACAATGCCTCATGTGACTCCGTAGTTTTATATCACTACGGACTTGCGACAGACAAGTTGGACAGTAGAAACGTACCCCTAGATCCCTACCACCCCCCCAAACTCTACTAATGTCAGTGATCGGATTAAAATGACCGATTGCATTCGGTTGACTAGGCGGCGTGTAAAGCAACCAAACCCAGTGTTTAACCAACTCAACTGACAGGCCCCGGCTTGTAAAAACCACCCCCTTCTTTTTAGACCGAGCCACATCTTCAAATTCTGTTTCGTATTGTACCACAGTAACACCGATATTCGAATGAGCATTGGTCTTTTCAAACATATCAATGAATCGAAGCGTTACTGGGTATTTTCTCTCTAAGCAAGAAAAATCTACAACTGGGAAATCGGACCCTTCCTTCCCATGTACAGCCCAAATGTCTAAATTCGTCTTGGTAACGTCCCGAGCTAGAGGCTGGAATGCCGATATGAGAAAAGCATACCTGACACACATTTGACCTGTTTCAAAACGGATCTGCTGGACACCTTGACATCACAATAGATCTTGATTTTAACTCAAAACTGGACACATGTCCCTATGCCCCACTCTTCAAATAAAATCTTTACTAAATTTACAAATATTTACGCTTCAATTTTCAACAAATAGAACTAGAGACCCACTCCTATTTTTGTTAAAGTTCTCGACATTCGTTATAATTTGATCTACCCAATCCATGAAAACACCCCCAAAATTTTCTAAATTCGAATAAACCAAACGCATCTCGGAATGTATAAAATGATAGTAAACTTCACTTTTTCACTCATTCAAATAAAAAACTTTTAAAACAATAGAAACCTTAATTGACTCCCTCCCCCACAATTGAATTTGATTCTCCAGAAGTGCACGAATTTTGTCTACATATGCATGCACAATTTCTACAGGGTCAAAAACAAATTTTCCCACCATTAGCGAATTAAAGGGATCACCAAACGTCACAGTGTAAACAACTATATTATTTAAAATTCTATTTGTTAACTGAAAGTCTGGGAGAGTTGTACCCTACTCTCCCGCGGCTCTATTACCCCCTCCCCCCAGTTGTTCAATAATATCTGGCGAATGCTCCACTTCAGTTGTTCGAAGTGGAGTCGTTTGGGTTTCGGAGGTTTGAGGGTTCCCTGTTAATTCCCGGGTAAAATAATATAAAAATTTAAATTTGTTTTGACTCAAGTACCCCAGTTCAACTGTGCTACTATATAAAATAGTTAAAAAATCATCAAAAAACTCATCAATATTAAAAGGTACTTCATGCTATCGTCCCATAGTGAATTGTCTTGAAACTCCAGTGGCGGTGTTAGAATTGGTTCTTCCTCTTCTTCACTGGACGGAGAGTAGGGGACCAATGCAAACTATAAAGGAAAAAATTGCTTATTTTCAGTGTTCAAATCAGCCCTACTGTTTTTAAAATATGGATTATTATTGCTTAATAACATTTGGTTCTTTCAACTGAAAGAAAATCCAACTTAATATAAGATGAATACAATCTAAAATGCCACTTTACATGGAAGGCGACAATTTGATTGTTTATTTTCAGTGTTAAAAAATTTTTTTTTTCGACGCTTTTCGGAGCCACATCGCTTCCCTGACCCGCGGCGCATCCCCCCACGCGCCCCTGACTCGGGGCGCATCCCTTTGGCACTTACCTAACCCGTGGTACATCCCCCAACGCTCCCCTGTCACGTGGTGGATCTCGGTGGCACTTCCCTGCCCCTGGGCGCTTCCCCCCACTCCTCCCCTGACTCGGGGTGCATCCCTGTGTCACTTTCCTGCCCCGTGGCGCCGCCCCCGGCACTTCCCTGACTAGTGGCGCCACCCTGTGGCCCGTCCCTGCCCCATGGTGCATCCCCTGGCGCTTCCCTAACCTTGCCCCCACAGCACTTCCCGGACCCACCGGCTCCGCGGCCCCCGGTTATTTACATAATGTCCCAAAAAAGTTGAAATATTTCTAATTCCATACAGGTTCGGTGAACTCTTCATTAGCTCACAATTATTGTAGACCACCGCGCTAGTGTTCCGATTTCCAAGCCTGAACTTCAGACGAGAAAACAGTACAATTAAATGCTGTAAACCGTTAACTCAGTATATCGTCAACAATGTTTCCCCATCACTAAAATATTGGCAAGGGTTTGTAAGATTGAAGGCTATTTTAAAATATCCTTGCGTAAATTACGGGATCCATATGTGACAAATAGATAAATGTGAATAATCTCACTCAGTTCCTTCTCTTGAAACTTTGTGATATTCAATTGTGAAAAATAGGGGATTTTGAGTTTCAAATGGTGAGCATTAATTGACTAGAAATTACCCATGAAAAATATTCGCTTATGAGGTAGCAGCGAAGAGATAGGGGTGAATGCATAGAAAATAGCAAAGATTAGAAAAAAAAGCATTTTGAGTTTCAAAGGGTGATTATTAATAGAAATTAGCTAAAAATATTCGCTTATGAGATATCGAAGAGATAGTAAAGATTAGAAAAGAGTGGTTTCTCTGCAAAAAATTACATTTAGATATGTAATATGAGGTTAATATCTCACAGAGATAAGTTTATATTGGGATTGAAAAGGACTAAAAATTGGAAGAAATAGAAAGGTAGGAGAAAATGCTTACATTTGCATAATCCCTCTGGACTTGGGCACCCGAAGGACCAGGTAGTGCGTGTTGGAGGGCGGACGGGGTGGCGGCGCTATGTTCTTGCGCGACTGGGCTAGCAATGTTATGATCTTGCATAGGTTCGGCAGGGTTCACCATATTATAAGAAGCCGCCCACTCTCTCTTTAACTTTCTGCCAGGCTGCATTGGGGCTGGCACTGATGGGGATGCATCACCATCTCTGGCTTTCTTGGAAGGAGGGGGCACGCATTCTTCATAGTTTGCCTTAAAAAGAAGAGAAAAAATCAGTTTCAAAATAATTTGCCCCTTTTTACAGAAAGAAAGTTATTAACTACAATTTTGTTTAGACAAAGCATTGCATTTTAGTAAAGCAAAAAAACCATATTCTCTCCCCCTAAATTTAGGAAAATTAACCCACCCTAATTCTACCCTCTCATTGAGTTAATCATGTGTTTTATTCAAGCGAAAGCCATATCTTACTACCTTTTATTCAAATGTTATAGCTAAAATCACTAAATGACGAAGAAGCACTTAAGGTAAGAAACAATTATCTTTTCTATTTTGTCACTATTAAAAGTGCTAATCCCCTCCCCAACAAAAAATCCTGGATTCACGCTCCCCTCCCGGGAATATAAAAGAAACTTTATCGAAAGAAAGCCTGAAAAAAATTAAAAACATGCCTATAGACGCAACGCATATATTTACACATTAGTTTTCTTGTCAAAGGGTATACATATCTACACAACGAATCACCCCTCTTACTTCTCATGCGAAGAAACAGTTTGTTTTCATTTTAAAATGATGGCGATAGAATTGAGGCATGGCCCCCTCCCCCTTTCGCCAATGTCCTAAATATATTGTTAGATCTTAATTTGAAAATAACGAGATTTCACCGGTTCTCCAAAAAGAGATTGTATATGCCTGCGCTTAATAAATTGCAATTGTCTGCATGAAACCGTTTTAATTTGATAGGAGAAAAACATCCCATTTTGATCTGAGAAACCTTCTACAGGAAGTGCTTTAAAAAGGGTGACAGCTAATTTTAGGCCTCGCGCTGGAGCATTATGTCAAAACCAGAGCAATATTTTCATTAAAAATTGACAGAAGTCAGTGATCGCTTTAGCTGGAAATATAGAAGGAAGGAATTTAACGAAATGGTATTTCTTTTTGCGTGAATTTGATTGTAAAACAATGGTGGGGGGGGGATTTAGCTGGAAATATAGAAGGAAGTAATTTAACGAAATGGTATTTCTTTTTGTGAGAATTTGATTGTAAAACAATGGTGGGGGGGGGTTTAGGTTTTGAGGGTAAAAGAAAATATTTTATGTATTTAATTTTGACGGAGAAACAGTTCCTTTTGACTTTGGCTGCCGCGCTCGTAAACACATAGGAAAAAGGGTCAGAGCTAATTATAGGCCTCGCGCTGGAGCATTATGTCAAAACCAGAGCGATATTTTCATTAAAAATTGACAGAAGTCAGTGATCGCTTTAGCTGGAAATATAGAAGGAAGGAATTTATCAAAATGGTATTTCTTTTTGCGAGAATTTGGGGTTGTAAGACAATGGGGGATGGGGTTAGGTTTTGAGGGTAAAAGAATATATTTTATGTTTTCCTAGTGAGTATAAAGATTGTAAAGTGATGTTTGTATTGTATGTGGGGGGGGGGTTTACTCGAATATAGTAGAGGGTAACCACGGAAAACAATTTTATTTTGAAAATAAAAATAATGAAAACAGAACTTACATGGTAAATTGAAGTTGCCAAGGCTTCAAGTTCATCAATAATTTCATGTGTTCTATCCATTGTGTCACAATACTTTCTGATAATTTAATCACATTGCATGTCCGTTATATACGAAATCTCAAGGGCGAATTGTTATGCAACGGAGAAAATCATATGTAACAAGCCCTCTGATTGGCTGAGAAGGAGGATGTATCCGACTCGCTGATTGGCTGAGAAGGAAACACGTGATCTAACTGTTTCCGGGAAAGTCATAACATTTGCTGAGAGCAACAATAACAAATACTATTTCTGGACACCATGACATTCACGATCGATTACACAATCAAGTTCCCGGAAATTCACTTCCCCTTCGAGTCCTAGATCAATAACATTGTTCCCGTTAGAATTCAATGCGCTTGTGCAACCTTCGCCCCGGAGTTATTACGCATAGAAACATCAAATAAATCGACCTTGGAAAAAGAGGTCATTGACCGATTACGCAATCTTTCTCCCTAGGGAGGCTATGCCCTTATTTGGAGCCCTGTCAGTATTCTATGACCATAAAAGGAGCCCTGACACGAGTGGTACCCCCATCTCTACTAATGACCCACTTCTGAAGTTTATATGACCACCTCTTACATAAAAACTTGTATGTCCCCGGGGCATAACTTAAAACACTTGCCCAAGGACTCTGGGTGGCTTTGTCAACCCCAGAGTTTTTGTTATCTGCCTTTTGAACTATCAATGGCAATCTAAAAAAATTTATCAGGCACATTTTAGGAAAAGAGTGTGTGGGGGGTGTCCTCCATTCACTGATGATGATTCTTAAAAGGTAACTAGAACTTTCAATTTTCATTCAAATAAGTCATCTCTGAAGTTTATACGACCACCCCTTCCATAAACTTTATATAGCCCCAGGGAATAATTTACAATAATAGCCCCCGAACTCTGGGGGGTTGTGTAGACCCTGGAAGTTTCGCTATTTGATCTTTAAAGTATTTTGAACAAAATGGCTATATCAAAATTTTTATCATATGCTTTCAGGAAAAAAGCGCTCTGGGGGTGAGGGGGCTTGCTGCCCTCAGATCACTTTTTATTCTTAATAAAGGCACTAGAATTCTGATTTACAATCGAATAAGCCCCCTCCGAAGTTTATCCGACCATCCCTTCCATAAGCACCTTATATGTCCCTGGGGCATAATTATTTACAACACTTGCCCCCGAGTTCCGGGGGGATGCGTTATCCCTGGAGTTTTTGCCGTATGATATTTGGTCTATTTTTAACAAAACGGCTATATAAAAAAAATCGATCGGACCTATTTGGGGAAAAAAGATGACGTATTTGGGGAAAGGAGGGGGACTAGTTGCCATCGTATCACATTTGACTCTTACAAACAAAACATAACTTTCAATTTCTAATCATTTGAGTTCCCCCCCCCCCGAAGTTTATACGACCACTTTTTCCAAAAAAAAAACTCTATATACCCCAGGGCATAAGTTACAACCCTTCCCCCGGGCTCGGGGGGTTACGTTTATCCTGAAGTTTTGTTATCTGATCGTTAGACTATTTCAAAGAAATTGGCCATCTCAAATTTTGATCAAAAGCATTTTGAGAAATGAGAGTGTGTGTGTGGGGGGATTGATGCCCTCCGATCACTTTTGACTCATAAAAAGATAATTAGAACTTTCAATCAAATGACCCACCCTTACAGAATAACTTTTATGACCCCGGGGCATAACTTAGAACATTTTCGCCAGGGCTCTGGCTATCTCAAAATTTTATTAAGTGCGTTTGGGGAAAAAAGGCAGGGGGGGAGCTATTTTCCCTCCGATCTTTTTTAACTCTTAAAAAGTGAAGTTTTAGCTTCCAATCGAATGAGCCCCCTCTGAAGTTTATGCGGTCACCCCCTTCATAAGAACCATATATGCTCCTAGGACATAACTTAATACACCTTCCCCCAGGCCCTGGGGGGTTTTGTCGATCGTGGAGTTTCTTTTATCTTATTTTGAACTATTTTTACAAAATGGCTATATCAAATTTTGTATCGGATGTATTTGGGAAAAACACGGGGGGGGGAGGCTAGTTGCCCTTCGATCACTTTTGACTCTTAAAAAGTGCACTAGAAATTCCGATTTCCAATTAAATGACCCGCCCTTCGAAGCTTATACGACCACCCGTTCCATACGAAGTGCCTCTGGAAAAATAATAAATAATAAAACATCGAAGCCTTATGGCGTGGGTGGGGCTATTGCCCTCTGATCTCTTTTGACTCTTGAAAATTAAACTAGAACTTTCAACTTCCAATCGAATAAGCCCTCTCTGAAGTTATACGAGTATTCCTTCCATAAGAACCATATATTCCCCCAGGGTATAAGTAATAAAGCATGTTGTGCCGACACCTGAGTTACGATTATCTGACCTTTGAACTATTTTTGACAGAATGACTATGTCAAAGCTTTATATGATACTTTTGGGGGAAGAAGTCGGGGGGAGGGGGGGGGGGTAATTGCCTTCCGATCTCTTTTGAGTCTTAAAAAGAGAACTAAAAGTTTACATTTCAAATCAAATGAGCCCTCTCTGAAGTTTGCACGAGCATCCCTTCCATAAGAACCATATATGCCCCAGAGTATAACTTACAAAGCCTGCCTCCGGACCCTGGGGGGGTGTGTTGACACCAGAGTTTTGTTATCTGACTTTTGAAGTATTACCAAAATTACTTTATTAACAAAATGACTATCTTAGAATTTTCATCTGATGCATTTGGGCAAAAACGAGCGTGGAGGGAGGGAGAGGGGACTAGATGGCCTCCGATCACTTTTGACTCTTGAAAAGGGCACTAGAACTTCCGGTTTCCATATGAAGTGCCTCTGGAAAAAAAATAATAGTGAAACATTGGAGCCGTATGGCCTTTAAAATAGGCAACGCGATACAGTTGCCGTTGATAGAGAATGGTCGACGGTTACTTAAACTTGTAAAAGTTTTAAGTAGACATTTCTTTCGCTATAACATATTTAAAAAGGCATTAAAAAGGTGTTCTTTTTAACTGCATATCACCACCCTCATTTTTTGTATTCACCTTTTTGACTCTCTTCTACATTACAATTAAATGTCCTTCGAACGATCATTTGCCTTGCTTTGTTTACTGTAACTACGTGTTTAATAATATTGTAAATGAAAACAGCAAAAGTTTTGTTTGTTTTCATTAATTGCCATTCAGTTTCCAATCAATTCAATAATTCATTAATTTGGGTACGATTAAGCTATGATTAACCAATCTGAAATAGAAATACACGATACATCTAATTTCAGCTATTAATTAAAAACAAACTTTCAAAAAAAGAAGTTTTTCAAAGAAAAGTAAAGGCCATATTAAACTTAAGATCAGCAGATACAAATATCTGTTAAAATTCAAACTAGAAACGACAAGAAATTACTATTGAAGAATAAATGAAACTCAAAATACAACAGAAATTAAATAAACAATTATAACAAGCAAACATACAATAGGTACTAATATAAATGAATAAATAAATCTTAAAAGGACTGAAACTTAAATTGAATATGCAAATTAAGCTTGAAACAAACAGGAATCTCTAAAAACAAGAATTTGGGTTTTGCCTCCTTCTCTCACTGTAAAAGTCTAAGATAGAAGGAGGCAAAACCAAAACTCTTGTTTGTAGTGATTATTGTTCGTTTCAAGCTGGATTTGTATATTCAATTTAAGTTTCACTCGTTTTAAGATTTATTTATTCATTTATATTAGTACCTATTGTATGTTTGTTTGCTATGATTGTTTATTTAATTATCTTTTCGTTTTGGGTTTCATTTATTCTTTTATAGTAATTTCTTGTAATTTATTCATTTATATTAGTGCTTGTTGATTTTTTTGTGGTAAAGTGATGGTTTTAGGGCGAAGTTGTTGTTGTTGCCTTTATTTCTCCCTTTATAGGGGAAATAAACTATGGCCCTAAGGTAATTAAATTTTGGTAGCGTGCCTTAGGCTGTAACCTGACTAATGAGTCGTACCAGCTGGGTATATTCGAGGGACTAAATGTAGATTGTAGAGAGGCTGGCTATAATACAATACTTTTTTTCAGTTAACATACACTAGTACAAGGTTTACTAATATATATATATATATATATATATATATATATATATATATATATATATATATATATATATATATATATATATATATATATATATATATATATATATATATATATATATATATATATATATATATATATATATATATATTCATCAACTACACCACTGACGCACATAGCTAGGAAGTGGTAATTTCTCAATTTCCTTTTAAGCATACACCTGCCAGGACATGTCACTTATCTTAATAAAAAGTGGTATTTCTAAACTTTTGTAGGGAGGGTCGTATCCTCAAAGACCTAATTTCCAGAACTTTCAACTACTTTGAAAAAATGGCTATCTCAAAAGTTTTGATTGGATGTATTTGGGGAAAAGGTGGGCGTAAGAGGGGGGTTAGTTCCCCTCCAATCACTTTTGACTGTTAAAAAGGGCAGTAGCCTAGCCCTTTGAATTTCCAATCGAATAAGCCTTTTTTGAAGTTTCTACGACAACACTTTCTATAAAAACCTTATATGCCCCTAGGGCATAACTTACAACACTTGCCCTGATGGCTGTGGGGGAGTGTCCTCCTCAAAAACATAATTTCTATCAGGAAATCAACAACGATGAACAAAATGACTATCTAAAAATTTGATTGGATGTGTTTGTGGAAATGGTGGGGGTGGAAGGGGTGTTAGTTCCTTCCAATTACTTTCGATTATTAAAAAGGGCACGAGCCATTCCAATTTCCAATCGAATGAGAACTTTTCAAATTATACGACAACTCCTTCGATACGAAGTGCCCTGATCTAAGACCAAGAAACCAAAAAATAATAATACATTGTGCCAACATCGTTCTTTACTTAGGCAGCGCTATTGCGCTACCTATGATGTAGCTATATCCAAAATTTAATCGGACGCATTTGGGTAAAAGAGTGTTGGCGGAGGGGTGGGGGGAGGGCTAGTACAATCGGATCACTTTTGACTCTTAAAAATGAATTAGAATATTCAATTTCTGATCATTTGAGTCCCCTCCGATGTTTATACGACCACTTCTTCCATAGGAGCTTTATATACCTCCAGGGCATAAATTACAACCCTTCCCCCGGACTCTAGGGGGAAAGTTGTGTTGACCCCGAAGTTTTGTTATAATGAACGTTGGACTACTTCAAACAAACTGGCAATCTCAATTTGATCAAATGCATTTGCGGAAAACAGTGTGTGTGTGTGTGGGGGGGGGGGGTATATACCCTCCAATCCCTTTTTATTCATAAAAAGGTAACTAGAACTTTCAATTTCCAATCAAATGAGTCCCCTCTGAAGTTTATACGAACTCCCCTTACGTAAAACCCTTATATGCCCCCGGGAATAACTTAAAACACTTACCCCCGCACTCTGGGTGTTTGTGTCGACTCCAGAGTTTTTACTATCGGATTTTTGAACTATTTTTAACAAAATGGTCATCTCGAACTTTTTATCGGATGGGTTTTGGGGAAAATGAGAGGGGGGTAGTTGCCCTTCAGTCTCTTTTGACTCTTTAAAAGTGAACTTTCAATTTCAAATCAAATGAGCCCTCTCTAATGATTATACGAGCTTTCCTTCTATAACAACCATATATACCCCCAGGGCATGACTTATAACGCCCGCCCCTGCGCTCTGGGGGGCTATGTTGACCCCAGATATTTTATTATGTGCCCTGGAGATTTTATTTAGGGCTCAAACGAGCCCTCTCTGAAGCTTATACGAGCATCCCTTCCATAAGAACCAGATATGCCCCCAGGGCATAACCTAAAATGCCTGCCCCCGGCTCCTGGGGAGTTTTGTTGAAACCGCAGTTTTTATTATCTGATGTTTGAAGTATTTTTAATAAAATGGCCATCTCAAAATAAAAAAGGCGTAGGGGGGGCTATTTACCCTCTGATCAATTTTGACTCTTAAAAAGTGAACTAGAACTTTCAATTTCCAATGAAATGAGCCCTCTCTGAAATTTATACGAACATTCATTCAATAAGAACGGTATATTCCTCCAAGGCATAACTTACAACACCTGCCCCCGGACCCTGGGGTTTTGTCGACCTTGGAGTTCTTATTATCAGATGTTTGAACTATTTTTAACAAAATGGCTATCTCAAAATTTTTATCAGATAGGTTTGGAAAAAAAGGGCGTGGGGGGCTGAGTGTCCTCTGATTTCTTTTGACTCTTAAAAAGTGAACTAGAATTTTCAATTTTTATTCCAATGAGCCTTCTCTGAAGGTTATACGAGCTGCCCTTCTATAAGAACCATATATGCCCCACGGCAAAACTTACAACACCTGACACCGAGCCCTGGGAGGTTTTGTTGACCCCGTAGTTTTTATCATCTGATTTTTCAACTATTTTTAAAAAAATGACTATCTCAAAATTTTTATTGGATGGGTTTGGGGGAAAAGGGCAGGGGGGGCTAGTTGCCGTCTGATCTCATTTGACTCTTAAAAACTGAACTAAAACTTTCAATTTCCAACCAAAGAAGCCCTCTCTGAAGTTTATACGAGCATCCCTTCTATAAGAACCATATATGCCCCCAGGGTCTAACTTACAACGCCGGCCCCAGGCTCTCGGGGGTTTTGTCGACCCCAGAGTTTTTATTATCTGATGTTTGAACCTTGTCTGTCTGTCTTGTCTGTCTGTCTGTCTGTCTGTCCGAACTATTTTAAACAAAATGACTGTCTCAAAAATTTTATCTGATGAGTTTGGGAAAAAAGGTCTTGGGGGGGGGGGGGGCTAGTTGCCCTCTGATCTCTTTTGATTCTTATAAAGTGAACTAGAACTTTCAATTTCCAGCCAAATGAGCCTTCTCTCAAGTTTATACGAGCATCCCTTCTATAAGAACCATATATGTCCCCAGGGCATAACTTAAAACACCTACCCCCAGGGCCTGGGGCTAGTGTCGACCCCGGAGTTTTTGTTATATGATCTTTGAACTTTTACTAAATGGCTATCCCAATATTGGAATGGCTATGTATATCGGATGTATTTGGGGAAAAAAAGGCGTGGGGGGGGTAGTTGTCCTCCGATCACTTTTGACTCTTAAAGAGGGCACTAGTACTTTCGATTTCCAATCGAATGCGCCCACTCTGAAGTTTATATGATGACCTCTTCCATCTGAAGTTCCTCAGGGGAAAAAAACATCGGAGCCGTATGACTTTTACTATAGGCAATGCTATATTGTTGCCTCTGGTAAACACCAACAAAAATTCAAAAAGGTATTTAGTCGCTTTAAGTAAAGTTAGCAAATATAAAAATCTTGAACTAAATTAATTTGTCTTAAAATTGTTAGAAAACACTCGCACGCCTAATGAGAAATTGGAACGAGATAAACTAAACTTGCTTGCATTAAAAGGTGTGCCTATGCTTGATATTTTTTTCTCTCTCCTCTCATCTCTATATTTCTTGAAATCAGATCTGTGTTCAGGTGCGTTTTCCTTTAGTTTCTTACTTACTTGTAAACCCACTGCTTATAAATATTCATGCTTTATTAATTGAGTAATGTCCAGCGTAAAATTATATCAAGATTATAGCCAAGAAACCAGAGAAATGAACATATAAAAGTATTTTTTTTTTCCAGGACGACAATGACTCCGATCCAGAGAGAACTAATCGCGAAGGACGCTTTATCGAGGAATTCCCAACTTACAACAGGGAGAAAGAGATTGCTCGGATTGCGACAGAAGCTAAGGAAAACGCTTGGGAGGCAGAATTACTTCTCGTAATCTATTTAACTACTTCTTGTCTCTTAATAGATCCTAAAGTCATCAATTATATTGCTTTTATTTCCCCATGGAGCTTTCTTCGGAGATATCTCAGGTTGCTAGACTTTGTTGTTTATCTTTAACTGTAAGTTCGTTGCACATAAGAGTTGCACTACTTTTCTGAAAGGCTCAGAGGTTCTTGGGTTAAAATTAGCCAAATTTTTAAACTGGTAAAGCGCGTGATTATATATCTTTTCAACAAGTTACTAAGGACAGTTTTTTTTTTTTTTTTTTTTTTTACAAATTCAAATTAATTTATTTAGCATAAAAAAAAATACATACAAATTTACAGCGGCCATCTACAAAAACCCGAAGGTTTGTTTACGATGGCTGCAAATCCATCAAACAGTTCGTGGTAACGAACTGTAAGTAAGGAGCGACCCGGCTCAATGGTAACCGAAACTCTAAAAAATAGAATTTTGATACCAATAGATACATCAAAAAAATTAGTTTTTAATTTTGATTTCAAATATATAAGTTTCATCAAGTTTAATCTTACCTATCAAAAGTTACGTGCCTGACAAAATTTGGCTGATTTTCGAAAAAAGGGGGAAAGACCCCCTAAATTTCATAGAATCTTAATGAAAATCACACCATCATATTAAGCGTATTAGAGAACCCTACTTTAGAGGTTTCAAGCTCCTATCTACAAAAATGTGGAATTTTGCATTTTTTGCCAGAAGAAAGATCACGGATCCGTGTTCATTTGTTTTTTTTCTTTTACCCAGGGGTTAACCTATCGACCCAATGGTCCTAGAATATTGGAAGAGGGCTTATTCGAACGAAAACTAAAAGTTCCAGTGCCCTTTTTGAGTGACCAAAAATATTGGAGGGCCACAAGGCCCCCTCCCACGCTAATTTTTTTCCCAAAGTCACCTGATCAAAATTTTGAGATAACCATTTGGTTCAGCATAGTCGAAAATCTAATAAATATGTCTTTTACCATGACTTGATCCCCCACAGTTCCCAGGGGAAGGGCTGCAAGTTATGAACTTTGCCCATTGCTTACATATTGTATTGGTTATTGGGAAGTATACAGACATTTTCAGGAAGAATTTTTTTCTGGTGGGGGGAGGGGGCTGGAGGAGGGGGTTACTCGGGAAAATCTTTCCGTGGAGGATGTTTCTTTGGGGTAAGGGACATTTCTATGAAGGGGGCGCCGGATTTCCAAGCATTATTTAAAAAGCGATCAGAAATTAAATTTAAAAAAACTAGTTTTTTCAACTGAAAGTAAGAAGCAACATTAGAACTTAAAATGAACAGAAATCATTACGTATATGAGGGGGTTCTCCCCCAAGTCAAGACCTCGGTGTTTACGGTACAGTTTTTTTTGTGCTTTAAAAAGAGCTATCTATTCTATTTAAAAGGCCTTTGTGATTCAGGGGTGTGTGCCTTAAAATTTTTTTTAACTTTTAACGTAAAGAGCGTGGTATTGACTAAGGGGAGAACACCATCATTTACGTAATAACCTATACGTAATAAAAATAAAAAAAAACAAGCGATACAGCTCAATAGTAAGCCAAACTTTTAAAAACGGAACTTTGATGTCAATAAAGGTATCAAAAGAATGGGCTTATAATGCTGATTCTAAATATATGAATTTTATTAAGTTTAGTATTACTCATCAAAGCCTATGAGCCTGAGAAAACTTACCTGCTTTTTTAAAGAGGGGGGAAACATCCCCTAAAAGGGGACAAATTTTAATGAAAATCACACTGTTAGATTCAGCATATCAGAAAACCCTATAACATAGGTTTCATGCTCATATCTGCAAAAATATGCAACCTTCTGTTTTTCGCCAGAAGAAAAAAATACGAATATAGAAGTTCGTTACGTAAGTTGATTTGTAAATTACGTCAGAACCAAATTTAGAGACAGCCATTTAGCAAAAGAAAAGTAAAATTTTTATGCAAATTTTGTTTACTTATTCAATGACGGCGAGCCAAAATAAAAGCTGCATTAACTAAAAAACGATCAGAAATTAAATAAAAAAAACAAGTTTTTTAAACTGAAAGTAAGGAGCGACATTAAAACTTAAAACGAACAGAAATTATTCCGTATATGAAAGGGGCTGTCCCCTCCTCAACGCCTCGCTCTTTACGCTAAGGTTTGACTTTGTCTCTAAGTTTATTTTTTAAAACAATAAAAAACTTTAGCGTAAAGAGCGAGGCGTTGAGGAGGGGGCAGCCCCTTTCATATACGAAATAATTTCTGTTCGTTTTAAGTTTTAATGTCGCTTCTTACTTTCAGTTTAAAAAACTTGTTTTTTTTATTTAATTATTATAAAGCTCTACATCCACATAATAACTATCTCTTTACGGGGAAAAATCAGCACTTGAACTAAATCAACATAAAGAACATCTCCTACTCTAAAAGGATTACACTCTAGAAATCGCAAGTGAGAAATATCACATATCATCCTTAAAACATCCACTCAAAAAAAAAACAAAAAAAAAAAAAAAAAAAAAATAAAAAAAAAATGAGATACATCTAACTAAATCAACTATGACAAAATCAATAAGTATCATCTAGGCTATAGAGCCGACTCCATGCGCTTTGGCTGGGTAATTTCGCGAAAATGCGACCATTATCTGTCCAAACAATTTTCATATCAAACATTAATCAAATTCAAAAATCTAATTATTGAGATTATAACCCAAAAGGTAACGCTTCAATCTACTCTTGAGCTGGCTTACATTATCAACTTGTCTAATAGCATCCGGGAGGGAATTCCACGACCCCGGTCCCGCAAAACGAAGCAGAAACGCAGCACGTTGAGTATTCCGGAGCTCCGATGCAAGGTCATTCGCATTTCTAGTCTCACAACAGTGATAATATGAGTTAGCTTTAAAAATTTGCCAAAATACCTCCGGTGAACACTTATTCAAACATTGATAAAAAAAAATTGCTAACTGGTAATCCCGTAACTGATAAATATTTAAAATTTTTAAACTTGTAAAGCAATTCAACGTGCTATTTTCAAACTGAATATAATTACCTAAAATACGAACTATTTTCAGTGAACTTAGCTTATAACTTGAGGCCTTCCGGTGTTCCATAATTGACATGCTGACATTGGTTCTAGGCGTTTACCCCCCCCCCCTGGCGATTACCCCCCCCCCCCCCCAGAAAATACCCCCCGGAAAATACCCACCCGCGGAAAATAACCCGTGAAAAATAAGGCTTTCCAAATTTGAGAATTTTATTTTAGTTTAATTTTTTTAATTTCCGTAGGGGGAAGGAATTTTGGTACTTGTGTATTATGCGCCACTCACTCTAAGTTTACGCTGTGTAGAATTCGAGAACACACCGTTTTTTTAGTTTCTTCGTTACTTTAGAAATAAATTTGGGCTACAGATTTGCACATTAGAGGGAGGGAGGGGTAAAGTATAGCGGGTCTGCATGCAAAATGAGTTTGGTACAATTATTCTGCATATTAGATAGATAGATAATTAAGTGTATTTTAAAGCCAAATATACGGCCATGAAAACAGTTAAATAACCCAAATGAATATAGTTAATGGGGGTGTTTAAGCCCTGGGAAATACCCCAACGCGGAAAATCCTTCCCACCCGGAAAATGTCCCCCTCACGAAAAGTACCCTCCCCCCCAGAAAGTAAACCCCGCATAAAATAATCCCTTCTTAGAAAATACCCTCGCGGAAAATATCCACCCCCACCCCCCCCCCACCCTTGTGAAAAATAATATTTCTAAATTTAAAACTTTTATTTGTTTGTTTTTTTAGTATCGTTGAAAAGTGCTAAGGAACGGGAAAAAGAGGAATTTACACACCAGAAGTATCTTAAAAACTTAGAAAAAAAAATCCATTTGTGTTGAAAAGACTTCCATATGAACTTTTGCAATTTTTGGCAGTAGCGGGTGCCAAATTAAAAAAGAAAAATGAAGAAGAAAAATATAGGCGAACAATTGTCAAAATTAAACTAAAACATATGGCACCAAAAAGTTTAAGAAGGTTTGGCTATCCTTTGAAAGGATAGTTGGCTTTGGGAACCAACAAATTCTAAATTGTTTAAGTTTTTACGGACAAAAGCTTTGGCAAATGCTACGAGTTTGTTTTTCTAATCTTCCAAGTGTAAAACTACCACAAATCACCATGAACAAATAAATGAAACCCCAAACTAACAGAAATACAATAGATAGCCTACTCAAACTCAAAACGAGCAAAAATTAAAAGGCTGACCACACACATGTATTCTTCAGACCAGAAAATGATTTGCACTTAACTTTAAAAAAAAAAATAAATAAACCGTGTATTGTCAGTTTCATATAGATATTCTGATATCTATTACTTATAGTCTTAATGCTTCTTTATTTGTTAAAGTCAAAAAGTGAAAACATTTAAGATGTATTTTGTTTTCAGTAAACAGCAAATTATGTTCTGGTCTTAGGGAAGTGCGGAAGGTGTCAGGCCTACTCCTATTAATTGTTATCATTCTGAGTTCGATTCGGTTATTCGTTATGTTATCTGCTCGTTTCGGGGTTAATTTATTTATTGACTTTGATGTGCGGATCTATCACAAATGAAAAACAATTTGAACTTATTTATACTCTTTTTTGCCTTTACAAGGCTGTTTACTATTCTGTGACAAACTTGTTTTGTGGAAAACGTTTTTATGTTTATTTCCGTTCATTTTTTTATTGACAGGGCTAGTCTTTTTCAAATAAAAAATATTTTATATCTCTTTAATTTTTTTCTATTATACTCCATAGTTTTTACTTTGAAGATTATTTGACTTTATGTCTGCTCATTTTTGGTTTAATGAGGCTGTTTATTTTTCTTTAAAAAACGTATGTTTCCCATTAACAAATACTATCTGTAAATAATTAAATTTAAGAAAAAAAAGTTTTTCAACTGAAAGTGAGGAGCAACATCAAACCTTAAAACGAACAGAAATTATTATGTATATGAAAGGGATTGCCTCCTCCTCAAGACCTCGTTCTTTACGTTAAAGTTCTCTCTCCATGAAAAAATCCAATAGTTCTGTGTTATATGCCACTGACTCAAGATGATGATGTGAAAAACTCGAGAACAAACTGGTTTTTTCGTTACTTCAGAAAAAAATTTGGCCTATATATTTGTAGATTATGGGAGGGGGTGTAAGGTAGGTACAATTATTCTGCATATTATGAAGTAAGAATTGTTTTCTGACTTCCAACTATTCAGATACTTTAAACCCCCCCCCTTATATGCAAATATATAGCCCAAATTATATATTTCCCATATATTCTGTCACTAAACTCCTTCCCCCAGCGGAAATAAAAAAAAAACTCAAATAAAATTCTCAAATTTGGAAAGCCTTCTTTTTCGCGGGGGGGGGGTATTTACCGTCATTTCAGTATTGCAATGACATTGTCACCCTGGTCACAGTTATGTGAAAAAATTGAAGATTTTCATGTGTGGAAAAATTTACACTAAATTGCTTACAGAGCAAAAAAAACCTGATAATTACAAAAATATTTGTATATATTTTGGCAAGAGATTCCAACAATTTAAAAACCTTAAAAAAGAAAACCAAAAGTTTGAAGCTTAGTAGAAATCGTTGTTAGAAAAACATCATTACCGAATTTCTTTTCTTATAAGTATAAGCAATGTTTTTTAAGACATGAAAAAAAGTTGAAAAAGTTCAGTTCAGAATCGCTAAATTTATTATGTAAACAGCAAAAATATTTGTAGTGCATGAGCAATAATTTTAATGTTTCAATTCATACTAGAAAAATACCTGAAAGTTTTAAAATTACTTGGTTTTTTTTTTGTTAGATAAAATCAATTCGCAACGTGACTAAGCTTACAGTTTGAACGTAACAAGTTATATAATCTCAGTACGAAGACCCCAAAAACGATAATTTGCAATTATTACAAATGATGATTCTCTATTTTGACAAGAAATTACAACAATTCATAAACCTTAAAAAAGAAAGCCAAAATTTTGGAACTTAGTTCATATCGTTGTTAGAAATCTGACTAGCTTCAATAATCAAATATTTTTGAAAAAAACTGCAGTATGAAATGACATTAAATTGCGTAAAGAGCAAAACTGGTAATTGTCAAAATATTTATATGTATTTTAACAAGGGATTACAGCAATTCAAAAACCTTAAAAAAGAAAACCCTTTTGAACGCAATCGGCTATATAATTTCAGTAGGAAGGCCCACAAAAAAAAATTGGAATTGTTACAAATGATGATTTTCGATCTGGACGAGGGATTGCAATAATAAAAAAATTTTATAAAAGAAAAAAAAAAGTCAAAATCTTAGCACAGACCTCAGTTAAAACTCGGATGTGCCTAAATAACCGGATATCTTTGAACAGACCTCAGTAAAAAAAGATATTAAATTCCGTAAAGAGCAAAAAACTGGTAATTGGAAAAATATTGATATATATTTTAACAAGGGATTCCAACAATTCAAAAACCTTAAAAAAGAAAATCAAAAGTTTGAAGCTTAGTAGATATCGTCACTTGCTTTAATAATCAAATATCTTTGAAAAGACTAGTATGAAAAGACACCAAATTGTTCATGGTTAAAAGACAAGTGACAATTAGAATAGAGTCCATATATAGAAGCCTGCCGCGTGCCAACCGCTGGGGCCTAACGGCTGGTATTTGCAAAAATATGTGTTTGTATGTTAATATGAGATTACAACAATCCAAAGACCACCAAAATAAAAACCATAACTTTCATGTCTATCCAATATTTTTGTTAACAATCGGACATGCTTTAATAATCAAATATCTTTGAAAAGACTGAAATATGAAAAGACAGCAAATTGTCTCAAATTTTCTGCGGTCAGAAGACAAGCGACAATGAGAATCCACATATAGAAGCATGCCACGTGCCGAGTGCCGGGGCCCGGCGGCGAAGCCACTGGGCTCTCTGTACAATACATATAAACTAATTTAACTAATTTAAACTAATTTAGAGTAAATAAACTAATTTAGAGTAGGACTGTCTTGTAATCTCTCTAGCTGATTCTTTTCTTCCTTATGCTTGCTAAAGTTATGAATTACATCAGTTTATCCCCTTCCCCTATCACATGTTTTTCATTGAATATCGGTAAAATAAGCCCACATAAACAGCTCCCAACAAAGAGAAAAATGATGCTCATGCAATCTGAATGTTTCTTGCACAATTTTTCCCTTAATTATAATTGATTAGTTCCTAATCAAGTTGGCTATTAACCATCTAAGGAAAACTTGATTATTTAAGCCACTCTTGGAAATAGCCTTGTAATCTGTAGATGAAAGGGTACCTAGCAAATTGTAAAGAGTTTGTCAATCTAAACCTAAGCAATTTTCCTTAATTAGCTCAATGAAGATGTATTTTATCAAGTTCTAGCACTTGTCATTACTTCACGAAAAATATTCTTTTTTGTACTAGAGTAGATCTTAGCTAGTACCAAATCTAGTGGCGTATTCTGTGGTCCTATTTCTTAACTCAGTCTACGGAGCTGACTCTGTTGACTCAAATACAAAACCTAAAAATATGTCGGAAGATGTTATAAGCATTCAGGCAACAAACCACAGCAGAAATATATATATTGAACAGTAGCGAAAAGTTCTATGCTATACATTAAAGATTTTTGAAACACGTTAGCCTAAACCACTCTTCATGACTCCGACCTCACGCACGCGCAATGACAAATGTTTAGCGCAGCACAACAAACTTATGGGACCTATTGCTTTGACGGTTTAGGAACCGTCCCGAACTAGCGCGCTTTGATGTTGTATCATTTTTGGAAGAACTTTTCGCTATTGTTCGTTATATATTATTCTGCTGTGAAACAAATATATTGCTAGTATATGCCATGAGACTTCCCCTGCGTTCACAGGGCTAGGACATCAGTTTCATGACTTATCTAGATGTTAATCATAAAAACGGCCAAATTCAGGATCAAGATCGCTTATTTTACTTATTATTGTAAATAGGAGGACATATTATGCCCTATCCACTATATAGTCACACCTGTCGATGAAAAAAATATTATTAGGAATAACATGCGAATGATATTTATGAATGATATGGCCTTGATTTCATTGATGCACTTATATTGTAGAAGCAGATAATTGGAATGACAAGAGATTGTTTTGATCAACAGCACTGATCCATTCTTTACTTACACCAACATTGTCTATTCAAGCTATTGCATACAAACAAGGCCGTACCCAGGGGAGGGTGGTGACTGGGTTTCGACACCCCCCTTCACAAAAAAATTGGTTCGGCTTGTGAAAACGTAACAAAAATACATATAAACCAATTTTTGATGCGTTTTTAAAGTTTCTTTGTAACCTCACCCACCGAAAAAGAAAAATTCTCCCGAAAGAAAAATCCTGGACACGGATTTTCCAACTAATGTTTCGTCTTTGTGTCTTTATCCAGATTAATCTTATTACAGGTAGGAAAAATTTAGTTCCAAGTTTCCTTTTATAATTAAAAAAAAATATCTTGAATCGTTACTATGATTGATAAATCCCAAATTCAACGCTTGAACGCAGAACAGCAAACACCCGACAAAATACGAACGGGTTAGTTGGCGCTGTAATCGTGCGTTATTTTGACTTTATCTAGAAATGTTACTATAAGATGGTGCTGCAATAAGGTTAATAAAGCGTTGCCATTTTTTTTTAAGTAAATAATAGTTAAACATTTTAGTGGCACTGGTATTTCATTATGTCTTTTTCTAAACTGCTTTCCCAACCAAAGCAAATATGCTACTTATTTGTAATTATGAAATTGCTTATCTAGATGGTGTTCCTTCACTTTATAAATTCAAAATTTTCTTGAAAGTTTTTTGTTGGCATTTCCGCAGCTTTCACTATCGGCAACACCCCTTCATATTGACCAATCCCTAATTTTTAACCTTTTACGAGATTCTGCACCATTGTGCTAGCTATTTTGAGCGATTAAGTCACACACCAAGTGACTATACTTGTTTTGAACTTATTTGGATAACTAGTTATCTGATAAATGCAGACATGTTTGAATGCGTTTAAGGAATAGAAAAAGAAACTTTGGATAACATGATTTACTTCTGATCATCGTTTTAGTTTGAATCTACAACAAGCGGCTAGGTCTTCCGCCCCTAAGCAATTGATCAGGCTCGTATACAGCAAACAGGGGTAGAACAGAGCAAAGGGTTTAGATTCTTGGATTTTTGCTGCCTTTCTTTACATTAGTCTACTTTTGTACAGTTTTTCTCCTTCTTTTTTTCAATTTTTGTTCTTTTTACTTGTACCTCGGGACAAGGAAAAAAAAATGTGAAAGTGAAATCTCCTTTTAATATCAAAGAATAAAAAACGAAACAAAAGAAAAAGAGAATATTTTTTATTACAAGGCCAGCGAAAGTACTGGACGAAAGGAAAGGACATTTTGGGAGGAGAACCATCTCGCTTCGTTACTGCTATATGTTAAAGTTAGAAGGAAACGCGTTCACATTTTTTGAACAAAACAATTAAGATAAAAAACAAATAACGTGATAAGCAAGCAGAAAAACTAATAAAGGCCAAAATTGGAAGAACAAATAACCTAAAAAGGAAACAACGCGAAGAATAAAAAAAAATAACAACCAGATAAAATAAAATTACCAGAAGTAAAAATAGAAGCGAAAAATCCTACTTCTAAAAAAGCGAGCCTCTCACCAATGTTAGTAGCTTACTTTTCTTTTTTTTTTTTTTTAATGGCAGGATTATCTGACTTACGAAACAATCTTCATTTAATATTTGTTTTTCGAAGAAGCTTAAAATTTCCAAGAATGTCAAGAGACACTGGCATCAGAAGGGATCAGTCAACCTAATATGGTAAATTCGGTGGCATATTCACAGATAAATTAGGAAAAGGATAAATATAACATAATGTTTGTCCGGAGTAACATTACCTTCCAGACATCGGGTATCCAAATTATTTTTTTCTTACAAGACCTAAAAAATACACGAATACAAAAAAGAGCGATGTGAAAACTTAAAACGAGTTAAAATATTGTCAAACAGTTCGTGGTAACGAACTGTAAGTAAGGAGCGACGCAACTCAATAATAACCGAAACTCTAAGAAACAGAATTTTGATACCAATAGATACATCACAGAAAGTGGTAGATTATGCTTATTCCAAATATATAAATTTCATTAAGTTTAGTAGTACCCATCAAAAGCTATGAGCCTGAGAAAATTTGCATTGTTTTCGAAAAAGAGGGAAAATACACCTTAAAAGTCAAAGAATCTTAATGTAAATCACACCATCAGATTAAGCATATCGGAGAACTTTATTGCAGAGGTTTCAACCTCCTATATGCAAGAATATGGAATTTTCTAGTTTTTGCCAGAACAAAGATCACAGATGCGTGATTTTTTTTTTTTTTCTTTTTTAGGGGTTATGGTATCGACACAGAGGTTCAAGAATATTGGGAGAGAGCTCATTCGAACAGAAGCTAAAAAACGGAAATGAAAAACCTGTGGGGTTTTGCCATAGGGAGGGAAGTTTCCAAGGGGAAATTTCCAGGGGAAATTTTACAGTTGGACAATTTGCCATGATTCCTATACAAAATTCTTTTTAAAAGTCATGTTTTCTCTTTACCGTCTCAATTTTACGCTTGGAGAGGTTAAGGATAATTGTCCGGGGAATATTTTCCCCGGAATCGAATTGTCTAGATGATATTTCCTTGGGGTGGGGGATTTCTCCGTGGAGACGCAGCATTATTTCCAGGCATTATTTAAAAAACTATCAAAAATTAAATAGAAAAAACAAGTTTTTTTCAACTGAAAGTAAGGAGCAGTACTAAAAATTTAAATAAAACAGGAATTAATATGTATATGAAGGGTGCCCCCCCCCCAACTCAACACCTCGCTCATTACGTTAAAGTTTGAATTTTGCCCCATTTCTTTAAGAACGACTCCTGAAACACAAGGGCTGTGTTCATGAGCCAAAGGAAAACAAAGAGATGTTATTATAAATAAACAGATAAAACCAAACCAAAACAGAAAGTAAAGTAGATAATCAATCCAAATTTCAAAAGGACTAAAATTACCACAAATAAGAGTTGGGCTGTCACTTGCCTCGCAACCACGCAAAGGCACGATCATTATTTTCGCTTAACTTAAAACATCATTTATTTTAAAATCATCAGATTTTTGTGTCAAAACATCCTAAAAAAAATAATAATAATAAATAAAAGGTCATTAACAAGAGCGGCTTGAATCCTGAAAAAGTGCCACTTGGCCATTTTAAACGTTGAACAAATTTTCCAGAGATATCAAGCACAGTCTGTTTTTCTTTATCTTATCTACTCAGTAAAAAAAAATAATAATAAAAGGAGAAAAATCGCTAAGAACTCTTTAACTTTCAAGACGATGGTCAAGATGGGCCTTATCCTGGAAAAGTTTCAGTTAATCATCTTAAAGTAACACAAAGCTTCCTGAAACATTGAGTATTATCTTATTTTTCCTTTTTTTATTTATTCAGGAAAAAACAGGAAATCTTAAAGGACTCTCTGCATTTCTAGGCGATGGCGAAGAGCGATCCTAATCCTGAAAAAGTGCCACTTAACCGACTTAAAGTAACAAGAATATCCGAGAAACATCGAGTATCGTCTTCAGAAGTTAAAGCTAGGATCGAAGGATCTCTTGCTCAATTAGAAAACAAAAATAATCTTGAGGACAAACGATCAGAGTTGCAAGAGTAAGGTGAAACTAGGTAAAAAAATCTTGATCTAGCGTCAAAAGGTGAGACTCGAGTGAAGTTGACCAAAGTGACAAACTTCCTTGCGAAATCTTGTAATGTAATGATTTTACTTTCATGTATGTTCTAATCAGATTTAAAATTTTAATTAAACAATTTTTGCACATCTCAGAGAAGCTCTAGAAGTACCTCCTGACTGGGACTGGGCACACGCCTGAGGGGTGGAGAGAAAGGGTTTTTGCGGTTGATTTTCAAAAGGATCTTTATATAGTTACCCTCTTCCCTCACAATCGTCCAACATTCTCTAAATGGGGCTTGAAATCTTGCTATAGGATTAAGAAGAATGTGGACCAGCAGGGTTGCCAACTTGCACACTTTTCCTGTAAAATACACTGTTTTTTACCTCAGATGGGAAACGTAAGAATGAAAATCACTTTTTTGTATGTTAATTTTTATTCCCTCTGAATGTCAGTAGTTGGTAACTTTGTCAGAAGTGTAATTAACCCAAGGAACGGGGTTACCAACTTGAACACTTTTCATTTGAGATGTACTCTTTTATACCTCTGAGGTGATGTACAAGCTTTGTCAGCCATACACGCTAAGAAACCTAAGAAAAGCTAAAAAACTTAGACACCGTCATCAATGGCACCATCAAAGAAGAAATCCTTTAACCCCCACCGTTATTTGAATATGTAACTGTTATCCAGTCTGTAATAACTTTATATATTAACCCTTTACCATGGTTTTGAAATAAATTAAAACTGATTGTATGTTCTAAAAGTCAGAGAGCGTGTTTTCCCTGATTTTCTTTGATTTAATACATTGGTAGTAAAATTTCACTGATTTGGAATTAGTCATATCATCTTACAGTGTGTACTATTTTTAATTAATGATTATAAGAAATAGATATTTTTAAAACATGCATATATGTAGTTTTCTCTTTCTTTGGTTCTTTCACATTTCAACATAGATTTGTCATTAATTTTGTACTAAATGTTTTTATTATCCACGAAATTGTATGAACAAGATTTTGCTATGAATATAAACTTTTAATTTTGCTTTATAACTTACATTTTTATATCTTGTTTGTATGTAATGCACGTTTCATTTCTTTATTAAAATCTAATTCAGATTTCTGTTTAACTTCATTATTATTAATTAAAGGTTTCATTAAGAAGGTAACTGAATTAGTGGTACTGTAACTCAATATTAGTGTTGACTTCAGGCGCAATCTGCATGACTGAATTGAGTCATTAAAACTTCAAATCAACTTAGATTTTTTTTTAGAATCAAATCTAGAAATATACGAAAGAATTTAACTCTCAAATTACTGCATTTACGAATGTATTCCCTAAAAATCACTGTAGACTGCAGAGTCTTCTTTTTCCAAACATGAAACACATTTGATACCGCGTCTAAAGACTCTGAACTGTGTCGTCACAGCCTAGTTCAGTTGCTACTCGGCCTTCAACAGGTTTTTCCATAGGCATATCGTGATATATATATCAGAATCGCGCATACGCGAAGGTAGAGTATGAATCTTGTGTGGTTTTAAATGTGTTTCACATTTTTTAACGGAGAGTATAGCCTTTGTCGATACTGTATATTCTGTCTACTATCCTAAGAATATGGTTTCATGTTAGAAAAGAGAAAAAATAATCCTATCGATTGCCATATACTTTTTATAAAAGCCACTATATATATATATATATATATATATATATATATATATATATATATATATATATATATATATATATATATATATATATATATATATATATATATATATATATATATATATATATATATATATATATATATATATATATATATATATATATATATATATATATATATATATATATATATATATATATATATATATATATATATATATATTATATATATATATATATATATATATATATATATATATATATATATATATATATATATATATATATATATATATATATATATATATATATATATATATATATATATATATATATATATATATATATATATATATATATATATATATATATATATATATATATATTGTACCAGGAGGGCGGCGGCTCCGCCACCGGCCCCTGGTACTCGGCACGCGGCAGGCTTCTATATATGGATTCTCATTGTCACTTGTCTTCTAAACGCCGACAATTTCAGCCTTTACTTGATGTCATGACGTCCAAACTAATTAAATTAAATTAGAAGTAGTGCCTTTGTAAAATTACGTTTTTTTTATTGAACCTTAACTTTTTTCCCGGCTTGTCTTTTGTCATTATGAAATACATATCCCCGAACTTTTGTTTCTTTTATTTTTTCAGGCGGTGGAAGAAAAACTTCTTTTTCTTCCAACGATTTATCATTTATAACACCTGTAACTTTTGATTTTTTGGGTCTTGTCACATTTGACAGTTCAGGTTTTTTATTTTCACCCATTGTGATTATAATTTGTTTGGGCTGTTTTACCTCGGCTTGTCTTTTGTCATTATGAAATACATATCGCCGAACCTTTGGTTTTTTAAACAAAGGTATGGTAAGCACTGATGACCTTATCCATGTCAAAATCCCAAGCCCAATCATCATCGCTATCTTTTCAACTTTGACACGTTTTTATTCTCGCTGTCGATGATCTTATAACCCTGTTTTTCTTTCGTCTTCATTTTGGATTTTCATTAGTTCAGACAATTTGCCAATGCCATTTGCTTTAGCTGCCTTTATTGGTCTAGTCTTAGATGTTGGTCCAGGTTGTAGATCTGTTAATTTTTCAGGTGATTAGACAAAAGCTTCTTTTTCCTCCAACGAGTTATCATTTGTAACACTTGTAACCTTTGTTTTTTTAGTTTTATCTCATTTGATGGTCCGCTTTGTTGATTGTCACCCATAGTGAATTTAAATTGTTTGGTCCGTTTTACCTCGGCTTGTCTTTTGTCGTTATAAAATACATATCGCCGAACCTTTGTTTTTTTAAACAAAGGTATGGTAGGTATTGATAACCTTACCCATGTCAAAATCCCAAACCTAATCATCATCGCTATCATTTTCAATTTAGACACGTTTTGATTCTCGCTGACCAGGTTGTTGATTTTCACCCATGTTTTCTAACCACGTGTGTCTTTCCTCTTAATTTTCATTTTTGACTCGCTCAGATTCTCGGTGTCGCTTGTTTTCTAACCACGTTGTCTTTGCTCTTCATTTTAATTTTTGACTCGCTCAGATTCTCAGTAATCGAGAATCTGTCTTCTAACCACGCTTGTCTTCTAACCGTGTGTGTCCTTGATCTTCATTTTTGACACGCTCTAATTCGCATTTTCCCATATTTTCTAACCGCCCATGTCTTTGCTCTCATTTTCATTTTTGACACGTTTTGATACTTGCTGATGCATATCATTCGTTATAGAGTTGTAAAAATTAAAACAACGGTTGTGTTTAAGTAACAAATGTAATAATCGTTTTTCGGATCAGATCATTATAACATATATATCATTTTATATAAGTATAGTTCATCTAGTGTAACATAGATTAACGTAGTGTAAGCTCGTCGAATATCATATTTCACATTAAAAGCTATAAGCAATGTCTGGTACATTGAAAGATACGACACCCTCTGGGACACAAGATGTCTGATCAATTCTTTTTTATAGAGCTTGTTAAAATTTTTGCCCATAGACCAAGACATTTAGGGATCTGAAGCACATACATTGCTTATTGAAAATGCATAACTATCACGGTGCTTGAAACATTTTTTTTTTATAATTGTAACTTAGTGCCATCTACATTTGATGCGCAAATAAGCATTATTAATTGGCTCTACATTCGAAATTTAAATTCAATTCTTAAAGTATTTCAGCTTCAATACTATCATAAAAATTTTCAATGGAATTCCCAATATTTTCTGCACTGAAATATTGGTAGGCTAATTAGGTTTTCAATATAAATTGAAAATTCCTTAATATTTGTATACGAGGACTTAACAGAAATGGCATTACACTCGTTATAGAGTAGTAAAAATTAAAACAACGGTTGTGTTTAGGTAATAAATGTAATAATCGTTTTTTGGGTCAGATATTGAATTTAAAAAATAAGTTTCTTCCGCTGAAAGTAAGGAGCAATATTAAAACTTAAAACGGACAGAAATTATTACGTATATGATTGGGTTCTCCCCCTCATTAATGCCTCGCTCTTTACGCAGAAGTTTGAGTTCGGTTTGAATTCTTTAAAAATAACCCCTGAATCACAAAGGCCGTTTAATTAGAATAAATAGCTCTTTTGAAAGTACTAAAAAAACTCCCACGTAAGCCCCTCCCTCACCAGAAAAAACCCTTCCTGAAAACTTCCGTATACTTCCCGATAACCAATACTATATGTAAACAATGGGCAAAGTTCATAACTTTCAGCCCTTCCTTCGGGGATTGTGGGGGATTACGTCATCCTCAAAGACATAGTTATTAGATTTTTCGACTATGCTTAGCAAAATGGCCATCTCAAAATTTTGATCGGGTGACTGGAAAAAATTAAGTGGGAGGGGGCCTAGTTACCTTTCAATTTATTTGGTCACTCAGAAAGGACATTAGAACTTTTAATTTCCGTTCGGATGATCCCTCAAGCGATATTCTAGAGCCACTTGATCGATACAATCACTCCTGAAAAAAAACACGCATCCATGATCTTTCTTCTGGCAAAAATATAAAATTCCACATTTTTGCAGATATGACCTCGAAACCTCTACAGTAGCGTTCTCTGATACGCTGAATATGATGGTATGATTTTCATTAATATTCTATGACTTTTAGGAGTTGTTTCCCCATTTTTTCGAAAATAAGGCAAATTTTCTCAGGCTCGTAACTTTTGATGAGGAAGACTAAACTTGATGAAACTTATATATTTAAAATCAACATAAAAATCCAATTCTTTTGATGTATCTATCGGTATCAAATCGTTTCTTAGAGTTTCGGTTACTATTGAGCCGAGTCCTTACTTACAATTCGTTAACACGAACAGCTTGATCATTATAACATACCTCTAAATTCATAATTCCATAGGTAAGTAGAGTAAAAAGCGATACTACTAGTGCTAACAACACACCACACAACCAAGCAGCCTGAGGCCAGCACAGTCACGCACGCTACTCTTCCATCCTAAGGTATTCAAAGCCTCCATCTTTACACCCTCCCAGGAAGTTCCCATTTTCATTAAGTCTTTGTTAACGACATCGCCCCACCCCAACCGTGGATGACCTGCTTTCCGTTGAACCCTAGACAGTTGCCCGAAATAAACAATCTTTGGCAATCTGTGATGCTTCATCCACAGAATGTGCCCAAACCAAATCAACCTTTCTTTCATTATAGTTTTGGAAAGCAAGATTAAAAAATACCTTCTGTACAGACTACTGTTTGAAATACAGTCAGTCAGGTTGGTAGCGAAAAACAATCCGTAGGCAATTTCTCTAGGAAACACCTAGCAAATCTTCCTCCGTTTGCCGGAACACCAATGCTTCAGATCCATATTTGACCACTGTCATCACTGTAACTTCCAATATTCTAATCTTGGTTTGCAGACTTATCTTCCTATTCTTCCAAATCTTCTTCAACTATGAAAGAACACCCTGAGCCTTGGCTATTCTAGTTTTAACATCTTCACTGCTCCTACCGTCTTTATTAATAATGAAACCAAAGTAAGTGTAGCTGTCCACTTGATCGATCTTTTCGTTATCCAACGTCACCTTTTGATTTTTAATTATTCTTTGCCTTAGCGACTTAGTCTTCTTAACATTAATTTTCAAACCTATTCTAGCACCCTGAACTCGCAAAGCCTCTAAAAGTTCATTCATTTCGCTCACACTTTCATCTAGAATGCTTAAATCATCAGCTAAATCTAAGTTTAGGAAACTTTTTCTTCCCATTTGATTCCATATTCTCCCATTGCCTTTCCTGTCCTCTTTACGACAGAGTCCAGATTTCAATTGAATCCCCGGGCCCATTCTCAACACGTTGCAGATCTTGGTTGCCCCGGTAGGGGCAACGTGCCAAAAATCGAACTCTACCCAACAGTAACCATGACTTTTAAAACGCGCTTAAAAAACTGTTAAGTGGGGAAGAATTGCCATTTAAATAATATTCAATAATGATAACTATTATTTCTATTTTTCTTAATGATAAAAGTTCGTTGTGAAAACAAATATGTGGAAATCTTGAAAAATAGTCTGAAACCCCACAAAGAGGTGTCAGATCAAAATGAAAACTGCAACAATGCAATCAGTATAGCCAAAAGCTCCATTTAGGAGAGTTAAAAGTCACCCTATTTTGAGCAACAAGGGAAATGACTTTTTACACGGAATGCACTGATTTGTCTCTTTTATTTTATTCTACTTTGTTGTTTTTTTCACCACTAGTGGGGCGCTGAAACATCAAAGAAATATTTAAGAGCTCATAATTAGAAAGCTTGGGAGCACGTAATGTCTTTTGATTTAATCATGGACGTATATTGTATCTAGAGCATATAAATGAAAAATTCTGGAAAGCTTGACCTATTGAAAGAAAGTTGTAAGTTCTACCTGATTGAGAAATCAATACCAAATGTTGCCACCTAATTTGGGTAATTTGCACAACTTGGAGCCATAGCCCTGGGGCTTTGCAGGTGATATTGACCCATTTATTAGACTATCGTGGTTTTTTTGTCAAGTATTTATGCAACAGGTAATTTTGTGACAGGCGAAGACGATTGGTGATTAACAAACCAAAGGCTATCATATTCGAACCGGACAAACTCACACACTGCACGGACAAACTCACTGGATTACTAATAATGGCTTACAACCCCTTGAAAATGACTCAGGATTGAAATAAAATATATGCCATTGAAATTACTGCGGTTGAAAACTGTTATCTAAGGGTTTTCAGCTTCCCCTCCGATTTTGATACCAAAGATTACCATATTTTAGCCTATGTATCATAGAAGTGTCCTTTTTTTCTCCACTGTGAGTGGGGAACTGGAACACGGCAGAGAGCCTTTTGAGGACCAATTTTCTAAGGTTAAAGCTCATATTTACGTACTGATTATAGATTCATAGCACTAGATCATAAATAGTACTAATATAAGATGCGATTTTTGACAAAACCACATTTTCCCTTGCAAGACCATATAATACAGGCATCTTTTGGAAAGTTACTTCTCAGGAGGTTGATGTCATATTTGAGCGACAGTGTCGTTTCATTCCATGAAATGTTGCAATATCATCTTGAAATTTCTTCATGATTATTTTTTTAGTATGCCTTTCATTATAATATTATCACAAATATTACAAATTAATTCCCCTTCCTGTTTATCGGTCACAGACTCAGACCACGCCCCAAACTAACACGCCCCTTTCTTCCATTGCAATTTTGCTTTTTCTTCTTC
This sequence comes from Artemia sp. Qi Xiang Cuo, assembly GCF_049724085.1. NCBI lineage: Eukaryota > Metazoa > Arthropoda > Branchiopoda > Anostraca > Artemiidae > Artemia > Artemia sp. Qi Xiang Cuo. Next base: position 23,564,909 of record NC_142799.1, read on the forward strand.
TTTTTCTTTTTCTTCGTTCAACATTTTCGTTTGCAATTCTGTGTAATTTTTGCTCTTTCCTGTTCCATGCCTTTTTCTACAGCTGTTTCGAGTCATTTGTCATCTTTGTAATTGAGCATGCATCATAGATACTAAAGATGACACGGCCAACCTTTGGCAAAAAATTATGTAAGTTTGCTCTTTGAGTGTATTCATTCAGCTTTGTTGGAGTTCACTACAAATAGTTAGTTTGTTTTTTGTTTATATTTGCTTAGATTTCTCGAGGACGGCTTGGCAGACATCCCTGCCGGAGCATCTGCTTTAATCCTTTCTCTTCGTTTTATCCACTGGCCAAAAATTCCTCTCATTTTCTTGATTATTTTTTAAATTATGTTTTCTTGTTTTTCCGTAACACGTCAAGCATAGCCAGTGCAGTCTAAGAATGTATTTAGCCTGAGGAATATAATACTTAAACTACCAAGGACAAAAAAATAAAACATTTTCTATCTCCTGGACAAATTTTAGGACTGTTCATACTTGCTATATCCTAAACCCTGCAATATCGTAAGTTCTTTCCTTCAAAATTATAAATTTTCTGGGGCACTACCACATATCTGTCAATGTTGCCACGTTTAACTGTGAAAATAAATAACCAAAACCAAATAGTTAAATGTGACGCTTTTATTCTGTAAATTCCAAAAATAGCCAACTGTTCAAACTTTTGAAGTGGAAAACTTACTCAACCTGTATATCTTGCAAAATTAGGAAAACAATCTTTTTCATTAAAAATTGAATTTCGATTGTTTTCTAGTTTAGTAAGATATGGAGGTTGTGCAAGTTTGTACTTAGCAGATCCGAATAGTTCGATTCCATTTTATACCTCACTGGCACTTTCAGTTTTGTAAGGAGTAGTTTTCTTGAGAATTTCCCACTTATTCTTAAACTGTTTTTTTTTTCTTTATAGTTAAACCTGATAGGTTGGAAATAAATGGAAATAACTTTTAGAAAAAATTTACTTAACTAGGTTTGCTACTCACTAAAATCATGGCAGCGTGAGCTCGTTTTTACTATGACGTCATCACTACAAATTGTAAAAATATCATAGCACCGTACACAGTATGAAATCATTTTTGCTTTTACACACCTCAAACGCCCAGAACTTATGACGTCATTTTTCAATAAAATGACGGATCTCCTAGCAATTGGTAATTAGTTGATAAAGATATCCCTTGATTGTAAGATGATGAACATAAGTAAATTTCTTGCCATTGGAATTCCACTGACATGTGCTGGAACAGCAGCCTGGTGGGGCATTGAAAAGTATGCAAAATCAGGATCTAAAAGAACGAATGGAGAAAAAAATGAAATCCGAAATGAAAAAAAAATTAAAAAAGTGAAAGAAGAAATTATTAGTCAGCCGAAGTTGCAGACAAAACCAAAGACAATCGTTGGACCTTCTGGTATGAAAAACGTGTCTGGAGCTGCTGAAGATACTCCCTCTGTCAAAAAGAAAAGGAAAGAGGAAAATGTAACTGCAGAAAGAATTGAAGGTGATGAAGGAAGGAAAAATGAATATGGTAAAGAAAAACGAACAGCTGGCACTGAAAGATTCCAGAACGGATCTGGAAGAACAAATGATGGAAGGTCATCTAACTCATCTGGAAGCAGTTCAGGAAGAACTCAGAAAGATGATCCAGGAGCTAGGCACTCTTCCGATAGATATTACTCCAGAAGTGAAGGTCAAAACAAACAAACATCTAAGGAAAGCAAGAGAAACCTGTACTCTATTTTAGAAGTACATCGAAACGCTTCTCAGGAAAACATTAAAAAATCGTACCGTCGTTTGAGTTTAAAATGGCATCCTGACAAAAATCTAGATAATCAGGAAGAAGCTGCAAATCGTTTTAAAGATATTTCAAAAGCTTATGAAGTCCTCATTAATGATGACAAACGCCGAGCTTATGATCAGGATGATAAAGACGATTTCAATGTTAGTGCTGGGACTACACATTTTCACGTCAATGAATGGCAAGCTAAATTCCTCGATGAAGCTCTTTATAGAATTTTCATTTCCCTTTTCTTTTTTAATGCTTGCTTAACACTTTCTAAAGAGTTCTCTTATAGCTATAACTTGTAGTTACTATGTGCCTTGGTTTGTTCTTTACTAGGTTTCAGACATATCAAATGAAACTTACATTGTCCCCATTTATAATGAACTATAGCGATCCTTTATGTAACGCTATAATAGAACGGACGCTCTACTAATATTTCAGTTACTATTACATTAATATATACCATAATAGTATAATTGTGTATAGCATAATATAGTATATATTATAATATGATATAGTAGTATAATAATACTATTATATTAATTAGTATTTCAGTTGCTATGAGCCACCGCTTGTGTTTGTTACAAAACTTTGTACAAGATGCTTTTACTATATTAAATTTTAGTTACTATATGCCTTGGTTTGTTCTTTACTAGGTTTCACACATCTTTATCCATATCCACATTTACATTGAACTATACAGATCCTTTATATGATTGTTATTCCAATGGTCGTATTTAAATGTAACTTACATATCCATGGGCTTCTTATCGTTCTTTACTATACAAATAGTTTCTAAAATAGTGGTACTTTTTGCAAAAAAAACGAACTCCAGCCTATAATAACTGAAATAAACCAGCGTCTCCTACATCGTCTTTTGCTCTTACGACTGCAACCCAGATAGGTTTCTAGCTATCACTACAGCCTGGATTGGTATTACTAACGGGAAAAAGCCTATGGCTTCTTCTTAGTTCGAAAAGTAAGAGACAAATTTCAGAGAATCAAGCAGGTAAATAAGTAAAATATTGCATTTACCCAGAAAAGTTTATCAATCATAATACTGCCACTAAAGCTAAGACTACAACTACTAACCAATATTTCAGTTACTATGAGCTAGCGTTTGTTCTTTATTATAAACTTGACAAAACTTATAAATTTAAATTCAGCCTAAAAATCCGATTCTTTTGATGTGTCTATTGGTATCAAAATTCCGTTTTTTAAAGTTTCAGTTACTATTAACAAGAGTCGCTCTACAGTTCGTTACCACGAACTTTTTAATTACGACGAACTGTTTGACTATTAAAAACTCCTACATGAGATTACTTACTTGTACTTGTGGCGGGAATCAGGCGTTTCCACCTCGCCCGGCATCGATGATCTTGGAGACCTTCTTGGACCATGTTGAGCGATCTTCTGCCAGCTGCTCTGCAAAAGTAAGCCACTGAGTTGACCATCTGTGTCCGAACTTTCTGAATCCCCCGATAGGTTCAAGGTCTGATTTGGCCAGGTTCCACCAGTTCTTCCTCTGTCCTCCTTGGCGTCTCTTCCAGGAGCTAATAGGCTCGACTAAAAGTATTTGGCGAGGCAAGTATTCTGGCGGCTTCCGTAAAACATGGCCCAACCATTTCAAACGGCGTTCTTTAATAGTGAGCGCAACATCTCTCTGAATATTGCACATTTGACGTAGATCCGTGCTGGAGATACGGTCACGCAGCTGTATTCTGAGAATTCTTCGCAGACAGGTATGCTCAAACACCTTCAGCGTATTCTCATGCTGTAGTTTTACCGACCATGTTTCGCATCCGTAAAGGAGAACGGTGCGGACTAGTGCCATGTAGATTCGAACTTTCGTTCGGACACTGACTTCGCGGCGATTCCATAAGGGTTTCCGAAGGGAGGCAAAGACTGTCTGTGCTTTCTGTATTCTCTGTTGGATATCAGCGTCGGAGGATCCGTCAATACATGTTTGGGAGCCTAAGTATGTGAAACAGTTGACTTTTTCCAGTTGAACTTGATTGACAGTTAGTGTGAATGGTCCTTTGTCGTGGTTAATTGCCATGAATTTCGTTTTCTCTGTGCTGACTTTCAAGCCGATCAGGTCTGCCCAGGCCACCACGTTGTCAAGCATGTTTTGAGCTTCTACGGGTTCTGACAGGAGGCCAACATCATCCGCATAATCGAGGTCAGTTAGTGAGAGATTCTGTCCGATCTGAACTCCTGGATAGGACGACAGTGCATTTTCAAGCACCCAATCGACGCAATAATTGAACAGAGTCGGAGAGAGGATACACCCTTGTTTTACTCCGAACTCAACCAGGAATTCTTTAGTTTCTTCACCATAGACTCGAACTCGGCTCACTGACGCGTCATAGTATGCCTTCATCAGTTCAACAAACTTCAGTGGCATTCCGTCATTCTCTAGGATCTTCCAAAGTTTCTGGCGAGTGACAGAGTCGAAGGCGGCAATGAAGTCCAGGAACATCAAGATCCGGGGTATATTGTACCTTTCAAACTGCTGGATAATGAGGCGAAAAACGGAGATATTATCAGTACAGCCTCTACCTGGCCAAAAGCCGGCTTGATTTTCTCGGGTTCTTTCCTCCCTAGCCCCTTTGAAGCGGTTCAAGAGTATAATCCCGAATATTTTGACCGCAATGTCTATAAGACTTATTCCGCGGTAATTTTTGCATTCGGTTTTATCTCCTTTCTTATAGAAGGGAAGAATGACTGATGTCTTCCAATTTTTTGGGAAAGAATATGACATCCAAACTTATTCAAGAATACCATAGAGCTGTTTAGTAGTGACCTCAGGGCATTGTTTTTACACTTCCGGGGGGAGGTTGTCTTCACCTGGGGCGTTATGGTTCTTTAGGATCTTGATCGCTTTTAGTATTTCGGCTCTGGTCGGGGTATCCAGCTCGACGTCGTAGGGTTCTTTAGAAACAGCAGGTGGGAAAGCATCAGGGGCGGATAATGGGGATGGGTTTAGGAGGATCTGAAAGTGATCCTTCCATCTTGCTAAGCGCTCCTTCTGACAACTGATGATTTTTCCTGATCTGTCTTAGACTATTTCTGAGACAGCAGCTTTTTTACCAACAGACTCTTTCAGGATCTGGTAAAGCTTGCGGGTATCATGTGAGCGTGCTGCTTTCTCTAACGAAACGGTAGCATCTTCCCACATTTGGCGGCGGTCCAGACGAGCAGAGCGTTTTACCTGCCTGCGCAGCTCTTTTGTTTCTTCTTTAGGGCCGCTCATCTTTTGTCTTCGCTCACCGACTATTGACAGGGTCCTAGCGGTAATCCAGTGCTGTCGTGTGTTTTTTGATCGGCCTAGGATCTCATCAGCAGTCTCTGTCATCACTGTTTTAAAGGTCTCCCATATCGTCTAGGGGGTTGGGTTTTCATCAGAACTGAGGGCGTCAAATTGGTAAGTCAGTTCCAAATTGAGGGCCTGCCGAACTTCTTTGTCTTGGAGCTTACCGATGTCAAATCCGGCCTTGGGTTTGTTTTTCCTCTGAGTTGCAAGACGTAGCAAAATTTTTGCAGCAACAAGCCTGTGGTCAGACCTAGACTGCGAGCCTGTGTCCGCGCCGTTGTAAGAGCGAGAGTCCTGTACGGAGCTTCTCCAGCGCTGGCGTACGAGAATGAAGTCTATTTGAGCCTTAGTGACACCGTCATTTGAATGTCAAGTTAAAAGGTGGCTAGGTTTGTGCTGAAATATGGTATTGGTGACAACAAGGTGGTTCATCAAGGCGTAGTTTAACAACCTTTGCCTATTCTCGCATCTGTGACCTTGTCCAAATTTTCCCAGGACTTGTCTTGTGGTTTGGTCAGAGGGACCAACTCTTGCGTTGAAGTCTCCAGCAACAATCAAGTAATCACGTGCGGCAACAGAAGAAGACAGCTGCTGTAGCTCGCCGTAAAAATCATACTTGGTCATATCAGCAGCGTTACGGTTGGGGGCATAAGTAGAAATTATCGACACATTTGCGGGGTTTCCTTTTAGTCTGATTCTGGCAAGTCTACAGGAGACTGGTTCCCATTCTAGGAGAGCATTTCTGGTTCTTTGGTTCATGATGAAACCAACTCCGTGGAGTCCCGAATTATCCTCTACTCCGGAGTAGAAAAAATGGAATTGATGTAGCGTTTCAGGAGCTGTAATAACTATGGACCCAGAACCTGAAATTCTGGTCTCGGATATGCAAAGTATGTCTATGTTGTACTTCTCCATCTCATGGACAAGAAAAACTTGCGTGGCTTCTTGTTTGACGGATCTTACATTCCAGCATCCCATATTTATTCTAGATTTTGCCTGTTTAATGACTGTAGTGGGTTTTCCTAGATTTATGGCATGAAAAGGATTTTTCGACTTCGCCGCCATATTCGAAGTCGCGTCGCCTGCCGGGAACGCCGTAGTATGGTTGGCTTGTTTACTTCTCGACACCCGCGCCAATACAGGGGCCGCGTCGCTTGCCGGGGACGCCGTAGCCGTTACAACTTTTCTCCTAGGTCTCAGATCCATCGATGTTTCTTGGGAATAGAGTTGACCGCAAGGTCACCAGTCTTACGGGTCACCCGGAGCGCGTTGGCCACCAAATCGCTCGGCGTGGAGCTCAGTGGTGTTTACACCCTTCCTCCACTTTGAGGTGCGCTGACGGATTTCCTCTGCTGCCCAGGGAAGGAAGATCGAGCCTCATTGCCTGTAACTACCATCACTGCCATGGAGGTATACAAGCTTAGCTTGACCTTTAATTCCCACCTGGAATCAGCAAGGGCTTCAGGAAAGGTACCTACATGAGATACTCTTGACTGACAAAATTTATGATGAAACATATCAATCCTTTATGTAACAGGTGGTGGGACAAAAACTTCTTTTTCTTCCAACAATTTATCCAGTCCATATTTTTAATTTTTAAAGCATGGTAGGTATTGATGATCTTATCCATACCAAAATCCAAAACCCAGAACAACCCTCGGCTTATCTTTCGTCATTATGAAATACATATCGCCGAACCTTTTTTTTTTAACAAAGGTATGGGCACTGCATATATAATTAGCAGTAAGTTTACCGCGGATGATGTCTGGCTCTTCATTTTCGGTGCGAGCAAAAAGCTCCTCACACTTCTTCATGCATTAGCGGGTTAGTGTGTATGCGTCAACCCATGAGAAATGGTTCAAAATTGTATTATTCGTAATTGCAAAAGCAGAAAAAAAACTTGGTGAGCCGGCCAAGTGGTTTGCAACTGTCCCATCTTACAGGTAGGACTTAATTTATATACAAATTATGTCTTAATCTATTATTTGATTGGGCTATGTAGGATTTCTAAAAAAGGGGGCGGGGGGCTGATGAAATTTGTGGAAATAAGGAAATAATTTTTTTCTTCTAATAACTGGTGGAATAGATGTGATGGTTTCAGGGGCGGATCCAGGATTTTTTTTTTGGGGGGGGGAATAGGTTGATCCGATAAACTTACGTTAGGAGCAGGTTAATTAATGCAAACTTGCGTTAATTATGTAAATTACGATCGAGAGCCGTACCTATCAAGGAAAACAAACTAGCAAGTAATTATTTTAGTTTTAGTAGTTTAAATATTTGATTATCTCTTTTTTGAACAAAGGGAATTTTTTAAAACTTGTGTTTGATTATCTCCTTAATGAGTTCCTCAGCACAACAGACAATAAAAATCAAACCAATATCAATAAACAAACTTGAAAAGTGGAAGTGACTATATTTAATTTAGCTGCAAGTCTACATTCCACGTAATTTCCCTTTCAGAAAAAATTGATAAAACTTTTAAAACTGAAATATCAATGCGAAGCGACAAATATCATAATCAAATGTCATCGCGTTATGGCATTATTCAAATAGAACTTATTTTTAACTTGATTATCGTTGTAAATTCATTCTTTGTCTTTCTTTCCATTCTTAAAACAATATTATATTTACCTTTTGCATTATTACAGCCCAATATATATACATTAATATAAATTTATATGCAGTGTTACCGCCATACCAATTATTTTCCTTTCTTTTTTTATTCTTTAATAATAATTTCTGGTCGTTTTGAGTTTGAATTATTGTAGGCTTCTGTTTCTACTGATATTAAGTTTAATTAAATAAAAAAAAAACAAGTTTTTTTTAACTGAAAGTAAGGAGCGACATTAAAACTTAAAACGAACAGAAATTATCCCGTATATGAAAGGGGTTGTCCCCTCCTCAACGCCTCGCTCTTTACGGTAAAGTTTTTTATTGCTTAAAAAAATAGAGTTGTGAGAAAGTCAAACTTTAGCGTAAAGAGGGTGGCGTTGAGGAGGGGACAGCCCTTTTCATATACAGGATCATTTCTGTTCGTTTTAAGTTTTAATGTAGCTCCTTACTTTCAGTTAAAAACTTGTTTTTTTATTTAATTTCTCAACATTTTTCAATCAATGCTGGTTTTGATTTTGGCTCACCGTACACGAATAATAAAAAAAAAATGCATATTAATTTTACTTTTATTTGGTTAAATGGCTTTCTCAAAAGTTGTTTAATTTTATTTACGAACGTTTTTATTAGTAATAAGTATACGTAACTTAAGAATTAACTTACGTAACGAACTTCTATATTCATAGATTTTTAATACGTATATTAGGGGGTTCGCACCTAGTCAATACCTTACTCTTTAAGCTAAAGTTTGAATTTTGTCCCAATTCTTTAAAAATGACCCCTTAATCACAAAGGTCGTTAATTAGAATAAATAGCTCTTATGAAAGTACTAAAAAATCTTTGTCTTATAAATCGAGGTTTTGACTAGGGGGTGACCCGAAACATAAACGTATTATTTTTTGTTTGTTTTAAGTTTTGATGTTGCTCCTTAAATTCAGTTGAAAAACTTGTTTTTTTTTGTTTAATTTCTGATCTTTTTCTTTAATAATGATGGGAAATCCGGCGCCCCCTTCATAGCAATGTCCCTTCCCCCGTGAAAACTTCCTTCATGGAAAGATCCTCCCATATAACTCCGACCCACCCACCAACCCCCCAACTACCAGAAGAAATCCCCCTCTGAAAACGTCTGTATACTTCCCAATAACCAATACTATATGTTAACCTTGGGTAAAGTTCATAACTTTCAGCCCTCCCCCCGGAGACTTCGGGGGATTAAGTCATCCTAAAAGACATATTTATCATATTTTTTACCATGCTGAACAAATTGGTTATCTCAAAATTTTGATCGGGTGACTTTGGGGAAAAAATGAGCGTGGGAGGGGGCCTAGTTGCCCTCCATTTTTTTGGTAACTTAAAAAGGGCACTAGAACTTTTAACTTCCGTTCCAATGAGCCCTCCCACGATATTCTAGGACCAGTGGGTCGATACGATCAACCCTGGGAAAAAAAAGAAGAAAAAACAAATAAACACGCATTCGTGATCTTTCTTCTGGCAAAAAATGCAAAATTCTACATTTTTGTAGATGCTTGAAACCTCTACAGTAGGGTTCTCTTATACGCTGAATGTCATGGTGTGATTTTCATTAAGGTTCTATAACTTTTAGGGGGTCTTTTCCCCTTTTTTCTAAAATTAGTCAAATTTTCTGAGGCACCTAACTTTTAATAGGTAAGACTAAACTTGATGAAACTTTTATATTTAAAATCAGCATTAAAATCTGTTTCTTTTGATGTATCTATTGGTATCAAAATTCCGTTTTTTAGAGTTTCGGTTACCATTGAGCCGGATTGCTCCTTACAGTTCGTTACCACGAACTGTTTGATATGGCCTTTACTTTTCTTAAAAAAAAACTTTATATATATATATATATATATATATATATATATATATATATATATATATATATATATATATATATATATATATATATATATATATATATATATATATATATATATATATATCAAGTCTCTGATGGTACAATGGTAAGCATGCGTGCTTGTAACTAGTGGTTAGGATAGCTGGTATTCATTAAGATTGGTCATAAAAATATAGTTTTTAGTGGAAAAATTGATTCTATTTAAAAAGTTATTACAAATGACACTACGTCTAGCAATTTCCCTTAAAATAAGCCATTTAATAACTCTCTACGAAGTTCCAGTGCCAAGCTATTTGTCGAAAAGAAAAAAAGAAAAAAAGAAAAAGATGCCGTTTATGCAGAATATCGTAGTAGCTGCCACTTTTATTGATTTTTAAGCCAATATATTTCCCTTATTGTTCAAGCCAAGGAACGGTAAGTTCTAATAGTCTACTTTTTGTTTTGACCTGACTTTGTTTTTAGGAGTGATAGGTTATTATATTTCTTAGCATTGGACATGATCGTCTCTTACTAGGTTGCTAGCAACCGCTGCAACCTGAATGAGAACACTAGAGCATCTAGTGAAAGAGAATATAATAACAGGACAATATAAACCCAGTACCATGAATCAATACGGGGAAGCAGAAAAATTTCCAATAGAACTCCAAATATGAAAAAAAAAAATTTCGGATGGAATTTTAAAATATAAATATACTTAATCAATGCAGTTTCTAAACTAAAGCTCTTTTAGAGGTAAAACTAAAATTAGAAAGAAAGAGTGCTCGGATTTAGATTCCGGTGCTTAGACTATATGGAAGCGTCACTATACTAAACCTAATTGGAAGAAGAAGAAGAAAGAGAGAAAATGAAAAGATTAATATTGAACGAAGATTTTCAATACTTTGCAAGAGCAAAAGCTTCAGGCTCCATCATGGGGATAATTATTGACGAACTAATTAGCACGAATGGTCTGCAATAAAGCATTCACAGTCGACTGCCTGGGTTGAACAAAAATGTAATGAGGCACGGGTGATTCGAAATAAACACACGTCTGCGTCCATTGCCAAGAAATTGTTTCAAGATTTCCCAAGAGTTTCCCTTGACCTAATACCCTAATATGGTAAGTTTAAGCTTTTAAAAAACTGTCAGTTCTATTTCAGACAAACAGTTATTTAGGAAATTCAATTAATCTTGTTCCTTTCCTTAGAAATAATATTTTAATTCACATTGCCCTCGCACAAACGGTTAACCATTTAACTTCATCCCCTCAAATCCCTTAAATCATGCATTTTACATACTCAAAATCAGCATAAAGGCCATTTTCTTTTTATGTAAGTACCATTATCAGAATTTCGGTTTGACTGGAATATTGGGTAAAAGTAGAGATTGTCCTATCAACCCTGTTGTGGATCTCTTAAAGTGGTGCATCAGCGTTTTAAGAAACCTTATATACAGCGGCCATCTTTTTTTGACGAAGAGTGTTATCCGAGATGGCAAAAATGGGTCGGAGAAGGTTTCGCAGTAAATCGTGATCCTTTTCAGCGTAATTTAGCACCCATAAACACAGTTTACAGACAACAGTAGTTAAGCGCAGCCCCTTTCCCCCAGAAGTTTCATAAGTACCCACTATTTGCTAAGAATATGATACCAAGGCGAACTTAAGTGGTTTTTGCCCAGATTTACAATGAAAGGGACCCATGATTTATGGTTTGAGGGGAGAATACTCACAAAAATATTGATTTTGACATTTTGAATGAGAATTAAAAAGAAGCTTGGGAAAATTTAGGATTCCGGGGGGGGGGGCACGCCTGGAGGCTCTCCCCTCAGTCCACTTCAATGATGAGTAGGCACTATAAGATTTAGAATTGACATTAATTGTAAATATGTCATTTTGCAAATTCATACTGCATATCTTTAGAAAATTTATGATTGCAAGTACATAAAAGGGAAATTATGTCTCAAACAGGGAGGGTGGGCTATGTTCTAATTTCTGTATCTATACAAATAAAGAAAAGTTTCAAATCGTAATAAAAAAAATACACAAAACATTCATTCGGCAGTAAAAACACGAGACGCGATATCTGCTAGAAGCCAATCCATCCCTGAGAGCAGATTTTCACCAGTGACTGCACTGCACCAAACAATTCGCCAGTGATGTGTTTTAATGTCTTCAAGACCAAGAATATCTCTTATTTCTTCCGCCTTCATTGCACCAGGCAAATCTTGCTTATTGGCAAACACTAAAAGTGTGGCTCCTGCCAATCTCTGAAAATGAAAATTTATGATCCAAATCATATTCTATGAATCATAACAATCAATTTTAGATTATTCCTAATACAGAAACTATATGGGACGTGGTTAATACAACTTCATTGATATCAAATGGAGATATTCGAGTCTTAAAAAGTAGAAAGACAAATTCGATATTACTAAATAAATATGAGTGTTTTCAACAAGGAGAATATAAGCCTTTAAAAGTATCGAATAGTATACCTTAAGGCAGTGGACACTTGTGGTCTGAGCAGCAACTCAATTTGCTCAGTCCGTCCAAATAATAACACATACTATATCTGACTTAGCTTATTCTCCGCTTGATTTCGAAATCGATCAACTACTCTTTATTTGTGCCCCTGAGATGTATTTCTTACACCTTTAGATCTTCCTACTTCTATCCAACCGGAAATTTTTTAGAAATTCAAAAACTTATGTCCAATCAATACAACCTGGTCTCTAAGTTGTTGTTTTTTTCAAATGAAAGAAAAGAGCAATATTGACGCTTAAAACAAACAAAAACAATGTTTGTATTTGAGATGGCTGCCCCCTGCTCCTTCTTCCACTCTATCGCTAAAGTCCACAAATGCTGTACTGGAAAAAATTTCTAGTTTTCCAGGATAATAACTGGAAAAATAAAAAAAACTCCAGTTTTACTTATCGATTGGCAGTTAAAAATAATTTACTGTTAAAACAAATGCGCATCAACAAACCCCTTAATTCTTGAAACGTTAAGAAAAATACTTCATCTCATTCTCATTGTCAATTAAGTTGTCAAAATAGTGAATCTGGACTATCTGAGGAACAGTTTCGGGTACAAACTTTAAATTTCCAAGGGGTACATGTGGGTCAAGTGAACCTCGAATTTTGAGTTGAGGGGAGGAACAGAGTTAAATAAAAAAAAAAAAGATTTGTGTCCAGGTTACATAATTTTAATCAGAACAATCAAAAGAACAAAGAGGCATAACTTTGGAGTGAAATAAATCAGGCCTCTAGAGCCTCTTGTCACAGGATATGAAATTATTACAATAATGTATTATAGCCCCTTTAAAAAAAAGGGGGTCCAAGCCCAAATTCAACACGTTTCAGAACCCTTTCAAAAACCCAACTTCAGGCAATTTGTTGTTGTTAGAATTGTTATATTTATAGACATATTGCCCATGATACACATAAAAATACAACATTGACGGGGTAATTAACACAAAATAAATAGAATAAAAAAAAAATAAACAACTACAATCATCCTAAAATAGTTATAAAAATACAATCAGTAGACACCAGTCCCGAAGATGTTTTTACCAGTAAACTGCAACATGAACCTCTCGTTTTTTTTTTCACCACAATCACAGGATTAGCAACTCCATATAGAAAAGATAAATGATTAAAGCCAAAGCAAATATGTCGCATACCTATGGAAGCAACTGCGAACTTGATCAATATCAATAGGTGAAAAAAGAGACCAAATTGGCGCAAGGGCGAGCAAACGTGGGGAAACAACCATGTTACCCACCCTAGCTAGAATATGATGATTAAACTTAAACTTTAGTGCAACAAAAATACCACGTAGCACGACGATTTGAATTAATTAGAAAGCCATGATGTGTCAATGTGTCTTGCGCTTGGGTGACCCGTTTACAGAGTTGGAAATTTAACAAGCAATCTGAGAAGCGATTTTAGGCCAAAAACTCAGTCTTACTCCTATTGAACTGACCATCAATAAGCTTACACTCATTGTTGGGTGTCATAGGACACCTATTCCAGTGTAAGATATATGTCCTCTTCCTTTTTTGAAAATTCTATCTGCATCTTGTTTCCAAATCAAATGTCTAATTGCCTTAAAAGTTTTGGCTGACGTTTCGTAAGGGCGAGTCACTCATTGTTAAATCTTGCTGTTATTTTGGTTGAAATGGAGATCACGCTTTCTTCTCTTGTCATCTGATTCGGTGACAAAAAGAAACATCCATGTTCTTTGCTATTTGTGATTGGTGAAGGCACCAATCACAGATTAGTGCGTAGTCAAAAATCGTTTTTGCTATTCGTGGCCGTTTTTAAACACACCGACTCTCGGGTCTAAAACAACATATTTTGTTTGTACAGATTTTTGGCAATTGATTCCCGTTCTTCTTTGTCAGTGGTTCAGAGAGTGTATTGTTAGCCTTTATACAACTTTTATAGCTAATTGGGACAACTTTTTCCCCAATTAATTTTTAAATTTACAAAAATTTGTAAATCAATAAGTAAATTTGTACTTTACTGAAAACAACTCAAATGTATTTACTGAAAAAAATGTGCAATGTCAGTTTAATATACATATGCTGATATTTATTCCTTAAAATCTTAATTAATTTTTGTTTTCTTAAAGTTATAAGTGAAAACATTTAAAAGAATTTTTTCAGTAAAGTACAAATTATATTCTGGCTGTTAGAAAGCATAGAAAACAAATTTAAGGAATCCAACCCATGCTCCAAAAAGCACAAAACTTCGTCCATAAACCTACCCCAGAAACTAGAAACAGACGACTTTTGGGAGCATGGATTGGATTCCTTAAATTTGTTTCTTGACCATTTAAACAGGTTTGACAAAAATATTAAATTTACTCTAGAGTTAGAAAAATAAGATAGGCTACCCTTTTTAGATATTTTATTAATAAAGAGTGATAATGGTTTACTTTTTCAATCTATAGAAAAACCAACTCATAATGACAGGTATTTAAATTATTGTTTATCTTACCCAATTTCAGTAAAAAAAAAACAAAAAACAAAGGAACAGTCATATCATTAGTTGATAGAGTTTTTAAAATTTGTTCCCCGGAGTATATTGATAGCGAACTATTGTATTTGAGAGATATTTTATTTTGTAACGGATATCCTGTAAAACTTGTTCATGAAGTAATAAAGAAAAGACGTATTAAGCATGAAAAAAGGCAATAAAAACAAAGGTTCTCAACTCTTGGATCCTATATTTGACAATAGGTATATTTCATTACCTTACATTCGAATTCTTTGGGAGAAAATTAAACGAACCTTATTGAAACATTATATTTCAACTTGTCTTTAATGAATCGCGCGATTGAATAAATTTCTAAAGTCTGGAAAAGATATAACGCGGAATATTTTGTCAAGTGGAGTTTATAGAATCCCTTGCCCTTGTTGGAAATTTTACATCGATCGAACACACCAGCAATTTATAGAAAGATTTATTGAGCACCGGAATTCAATAGATCATGATCTAAAATTTACAAAACCTCCGGACAGTTTCACTTCAGCCCTAGCAGAACATATATTTTTTAATTCGGACCATTTTGTGCAGTTCGAGGAGACAACAGCCATTTCCAATGATAAAGGTTTCACGCAATGGGCTCTCGAAGCATTAGAAATTGAAAAAACATATTTTTGCAGGTTTATCAATTAATAGAGATACTGGGAATATAAATATTGATCCTATTTATGATAGTATTTTAAAAAAGGAACCCATATTTAAAAATAAAAATAAAGTTTTGCAAAATGTCCCAGGGGTTAGTTCAAATAATAAACCTAAGCGAATAGCAGCATCAAAAGCTTTGCATAAAATTATGTCGCAATAATTATTCCTTGGTCATTTGGTATTTTAAAAGATTTAATCCAGTTACTTTTGTGAGGTGGTTTCACGAAGGTAGCTCCAAATTGTAAATTTTAAGCAATTGTATAATAACTTTTTAGGTCTATTTTAGTTTTATGTACATTTTTTAGTTTTAGTTTATTATTTTGTCTACGCTGAAGACGCCTTGTTTGATACGGGCGAAATATTCGTTTTTGTTTCTTCGTTTTCATTTACTGGCCATAGATCCGTTTGTCGTAGGCTATTTATATTTTTTCTGTCATGGCTGGCCAGTTCGGCTTTAGATCTTTTGTGCGTGGAAGGGGTGTTAGCTGCCTTCCAATCCCTTTCGACTATTAAAAAGGGCACTTTCCATTTCAATTTCCAATCGAATGAGTCCATTTTAAAGTTTCTAAGACACCGTTTTCTATGAAAACCTTATATGCCCCCAGGGTACAACCTTATAACCCTTGCCCTGAGGGCTGTGAGGGGTTGTCATCCTCAAATACCTATTATTCCAAACTTTCAACTACGTTGAACAAAATGGCCATCTCAAAATTTTCATTGGATGTGTTTGGGGAAAAGGTGAGCGTGAAGGGGTTAGTTGCCCTCCAATCACTTTCGACAATTAAAAAAGGCAGTCGCCCTTTGAATTTCCAATCGAATGAGACTTTTTTGAAGTTTCTACGATAACGCTTTCTATAAAAAATCTTATATGCCCCCAGGGTATAACTTACAACCCTTGCCATGAGGGCTTGGGGAGTATCCTCCTCAAAAACATAATCTCTATCTGGAAATCAACTACGCTGAACAAAATGGCTATCTCAAAATTTTGATTGGATGTGTTGGGGGAAATGTTGAGCGTGGAAGGGGCGGGGTTGCCTTCCAATCACTTTCGACTATTAAAAAGGGCACTAGCCACTCCAATTTCCCATCGAATGAGCCCTTTTCGAAGTTTCTACGACAACTCCTTCGATACGAAGTGTCCTGGTCTAAAGAAAAAAATAAATAATACATCGTGCCAACATCGTTCTTTACTTAGGCAGCGCGATTGCGCTGCCTTTGATAAATGGAACGTGATTATTCAACTTTACATACATATCACTGAAAGCACAAATGATACAACCATTCACACCATGTGTGATGCCCATCACAAGAATATGGTCATTAAATCCCGAATCAAAGGCTCCAGCACCAGCAAGATAACTGAACACTATCTGGTGCCTTTTTTTTAGATGCAATAGACGGGACTAATTCAATCTTACGAGGGAAACAGTAAACTTATCTATTGCATTCAATTTTCTATACATACCAAACGAAGCACAAATGACAAACTTAATCTCAAATTTGTAGGCCGTCATAAAAATATGTTCAAAAATTCAGAAATCAATGGTTTTAGCCATGTCCAACCAAGCCCAATAAAAACGATAATTATTTTCACTAAGATATAACCAATCAAGTTATGTAGTAAGTAAGTATGAATGAAGTATGAATAAGTAAGTGTAAAGTAAGAGATAACCAATCAAGTTATGCGCGTGGTCACAACCTTTATCATGCTTAAGACAAAATATTTTTTTTATATGTTGCATATAATGTAAATTTCAGAAAAATTTAGTAACTCAAATACTTTACAAATAACTAGAGAGACTGTAATAGCTATAAAAGATGAGCACCAATCCGGTACCATTGCGCGACATATCACATTCTTTTTAGATGTGAAATCAAAATTTACAATATGTTCAACGAGAGTTGCTTCTCTGTAATAGATAACGAATATTTTTGAGAGAGTAGCAAGAAAGGTACTTCAATCTTTTCCAGAATAGAATCACATACGCTTGGAATATGAACTTATTGACATTAGCCCAGTCAGTAGGTTCATACGCTTTATTATTATTATGAGGACTAGTCATATATGGAGTCATAGATTCGATTTAAAGAGAATATATTGCTGATTGGCATACAGCTAAAGGTTTGGAAAGTAAAAATAACAGCAGATTCAGATAATAGTTTAACATGAGGAGAAAACATAAAGAAGTCCAAACAGAAATTACTTCCAGAAGAATATACATAAATGAAGTCTAGGTCATTTCCTAATGCCAAGAAGCTGACAGCATTTGCTGCTCTGAAGATTTACTAGGCTTCAGCAGTTGCCGAAGTGGTTGTGGTTCATTTCACCAGGAGTTATTACTGCTAGGCGGAGCATTTCACAACCTGCTTCAAGAGAGCTGAGTAAACGTCAGGCTTGGTCAAGTAGTCTTTCTAAGGCAGCATTACGGTAGTTATTAGGTAAAAATACTGACGCAAATCACAAAGTTTTGCAACCGAATCAAGACTGTGTAATAAACAAAATAAAAAAAAGCAGCACGTTCTTCTTCTATTGGAATACTAAAGTCAGTTCATCGGTATCCAGGTCAGCTCTCTTTTTATCTATAACTGGGACAGTAGTTTGATAGTTTCAATCCGCCTGAGGTTTACAAGTTTCTAAAATCAAGGTTACATTATCCTAATTTTGGTGCTTAGGAAAATTAGTACATAAATATAGATGGCTTGATGTACTTTACTTTCAAAGATTTTTCTTTCCAGTTACTTTTGGGGGATTTGATTAGCCAACTGTGCTTTTAATGTTAAGTTACACGTGAATAAATATAAATTTTTGTACCTTTTTCTCATATTTTATAAACAAAATTTTGGAGGCTACTTGCAATACTAGTAAGACAAAACCATCAAAAACATCGTCATGCTATTTAAGCTTAACTACAAACAAACGTAAAAAACAAGCCTCTTCTAGAAGTAGGGAATGAAGTTCTTTGTTACAGTCTTGAAGTCGAAGTCGGTCAGCACTGTCCACCACCCAAATAAGGCCATCCGTGCTTTCAAAATAATTTCTCCAGTACGATCTCAGCGACTTTTGGCCACCAACATCCCATATATTTAAAGAATACCTACCAAAAATGCAAAAAATCAACGAATAAAAATTATTTCAGACACAAGTAAGATTAAGTTTAGTCAACAAGTAAACCTAATGATCAAAGTAAACCAACTATGCTACTAATACCAGTGAATACATCTTCTTTTTTTACATATGATATCAATGTTTTCGAGGAATAAAAGCACGTTTTCCGTTGATACCAATATTTATTATCCTCGACAAATTAACCTCGATAATTTGGAGTAGAGTTTGACTGTGCGAGAAGGGTGATTCAGTTTTCTAATTCTTTCTTGTTTCAGACGTTATTTTTACTGTCAAAATAAACTGATTGAACTGTTTTTCTGTCTTTACCATAGGTCTTTATCTTTCAACAATAATTCGATTATACTACTTAGATATATTTTTAGATAGACTTAGATACAACTTAAATAGACCGAATCATTACGTTAGGACTTTATCTTTCAAGAATAATTTGATTATACTGCTTCGATAGAATTTTCAGAAGAAAACTACATAGTCTTCTCGGAAAACTCAATAAACTTGATGAAAAAGATAAACCACTTAAAATTGTGGATGGAACTGGTTTACAGCGACAGTAGTCAATGTCAGTATGAAAACTGTGAAGAACATGAAGAGAGAAGTAAGAAAAACTATTTTTATTTACCAAAAAAAAAAACTGGTTTGAATTTGGCACTTACGGTTCAGTTTCAAACTTTTACGGCTCGTCACCCTGCTAGGAAATAACCCAACCGAATGTCGGACAGCGCTGTACACGAATCCCAGACAAAGAATAATAAGATCCAGGCAAGAATGGAAAAAAAAATCATGCGAATACTGTGAATTTCAAGCTTTTCACTCTAGTATCCTTTTGCTCAAAAAGTTTCACCGTGAAATCTGAAAACCAAAATCTTTATTAGTTTAGTGCTCTTTAGGCAAGTAGAAATTGTGATTTAACAATTTCAATACCCGGGAACATTTAGATGCTAATACTAAAATGTAAAGCAAATGGAGAATTTTCATTTCGTTCGGTTTTGTTCCACGGTCCACGTATTTATCAAATAATATAAATTAAACCTTGTGGTAGCATAGTGGATTGATGCTCTGTTTGACAATATGGGGCCCAGGGATCGATCCCCTCTCCTGCAAGGCTGGGCGACCAGGTATCTGTGTAAAAAAGATGTAGCACCTGAAACGTCGATTCGACACCCTATGCACCTGCAATGGCTCTGGATGATCTTCATTTTTATCCTTATTATTAAAACAAACAGTGGCTTAACTTGTCAAGAGTGACGGAGGCAAAAATAGTGTAATTTTTTAATAATGGCGGTTAAACCACTAAGGGTGTGTAATTTTTTTTCCATTGCTATTTTTTTCTAGGTATACAAGTTCAATCAAGGAAATTACAGTTTTTTACGCTTGAATTTTTCGTCTACAATCACGTTCAAAATTATATGCATATGTTCCTGTGGCAGATAAACCCTTATGGAGAAAAAATCCAAAGCTAATTTTGGCTGTACTGATCCATGATAACCGAAAATTGGAGGGAAATATCTTTTGTCTCTTATAGAACATAAACTTAGCGGGTATAGACAGTGTAAGGTAGGCCTAAACTAAGACAAAACGTTCTGAAGTGTGGGCACATCGATATATAACCCTTGAAATTCAGCAAAAAACCTCTTGTTATCTTTGGCTGGCTTAAGCTTATAAGGCCCTCAACAAAACTTTGAGCAAAAGAATGGATTGCATCAAATCGTGACATATCACTATCTGATAAAAATTATTATTTTTTTCCATCAGCTAACTACTTACTTGACATTCATGGTAGACAAAGTGAACTAGAGGGGGAAAAATACTAAAAAAAAATACTAAAAAAAATATTACAAAAAAAACAACACAGTGAACTAAAGTAGATAAAAGATTAAAAAAAAATACTAAAAAAATTCTTTCTGTCCGTTAACTGCTTACTAGACATGTATGGTTCAAACACAATTTGTGCAACGCTAAAATAGACCGAGACTCTCATGCAGGTCATATGCCCCGGTACTTCCAACTTCTCATTCTGATCTCACCGGTCACCAGTGGTTGTTCGGTATCTGCCCTTATCTGGGCATTCGTCACTCTGTCGGTCCAATGTATCGCAAGGATTTTACGTAGGCAATTGTTCTCGAAGCCGAGTAGTCTTTTCTCAGAATTAGTTAAGAAAACTTTTTCCACAAAATAAGTTTTTCAAAGGAAAGTAAAGAGCTTCATTAAACAAAAAATGAGCAAAAATAAAATCAAATAATCTACCAAGCGTGAAACTACCACAAATCAGCATCTATAAATAAATGAAACCCAAATAACCGAGTCAAACCTCAAAACGAGCAGAAATTAACAGGAGTAGGGCGTAAAACCCCTATGCCATCTCAAGGCCAGACCATAATTTGCACTTTACTGAAAAAATATAAATGTTTTTACTTTTATAACTTTAATAAATCAAATAATATTAACATTTTGATTACTAAATATCAGAATATGTATATTAAACTGACAATGCACATTCATTTGTATTTTTTTCAGTAAAGTGCGAATTATATTCTGGCCCAGGGAAGGTATAGGGGTTTTGAGCATAACTTATGTTAATTTCTGCTCGTTTTGAGTTTTGCTCGAGTCTGCTCGTATTTATTGTAATTTCTGTTCGTTTTGGGTTTCATTTATTTATCGATGCTGATTTGTGGTAGTTTCACGCTTGGTAGATTATTTGATTTTATTTTTGCTCATTTTTTGTTTAATGGTGTTCTTTACTTTTCTTTGAAAAACTTATTTTGTGGAAAAAGTTTTCTTAATTAATTTCTGTTCGTTTCACACTGACATATTCTTTTCGGGGAAAAAGTAAATAATACTTTAAATCTTTTTGTATTTTTCAAGACTTTATAGTTTCGCCTGCTATATGAGTGCTGGAGGAAAATTTTTAGCAATTTTTAACAACATACACCCTTTTAAAAATCTGGGCACAAATAGTAGTGTTTAGTTTAGTTTCATACCTCCTCTAGTTGACCTGAAATGGAAAACGTGATGCCATTCGTAAAAAAATCTGTTTACTTTCTTTGATAGCTTGGATACACTTAAGCTATTTTTATTTCATAAATTTTAAGAGCAGAAGTAGCCCTGAAAGTTTGAACATAATACCCTCAGTCGTTCTTGGGATACTGCTGAGATACCTTATTGGGAATTAGCATTTATACAGTGCATTTTGATTTAATCTTAAGGCAACAATTAGTTTTTAAACATAAAAGCAAATGGGAGGGTGGGCGTTGCAGGGGGATTAGTTTCCCTCCAATCACTTTCGACTATTAAAAAGGGCAACATCCCTTTCTATTTTCAATCGAATGAGCCCTTTTCGAAGTTCCTATGACAGCTCCTTCTATACGAAGTGCCCTGGTCTAAACAACAACAACAACAACAAAAAAATAATACATTATACCCAAATTGATGTTTACAATAAAAATGTCAAACCTTCCTATCACTTTCGACTATTAAAATGGGCATTCTGCCTTTCGATTTCCAATCGAATGAGCCCTTTTTGCGTTTCTATGACATCGCTTTCTATAAACACCTTTTATACCCCCAGGGCATAAATTGCAACCCTTATCCTAAGGGCTGTGAGGGTGGTTGTCATCCTCTAAGACCTAATTTGCAGAATGTTCAACTATATTCGAAAAAATGGCAATCTCAAAATTTTGATTGGATGTGTTTGGGAAAAGGGTGGGCGTGAGAGGGGCGTTAGTCGCTCTCCAATCACTTTCAACTATTAAGAAGGGCACTAGACCTTTCAATTTCCAATCAAATGAGCCCTATTGAAGTTTCTACTACAACGCTTTCAATGAAAACCTTATATGCTCCCAGGGCATAACTTACCACCCTTTCCATGAGGACTGGGGAGTTGTCATCCTCTTAGACCTAATTTCCAGTACTTTCTGCTACGTTGAACAAAATGGCTATCTGAAAATTTTGATTGGATGTGTTTGGGGGAATCGTGAGCGTGAGAGGGGGGTTAGTTACCAAACACTTTCGACTATTAAAAAGGGCACTAGCCCTCTCAATTTCCAATGGAATGAGCCCCTTTTGAAGTTTCTACGGTAACTGTATCTATAAAAACCTTTTATGCCCCCAGAGCAGACCCTACAACCTTTGCCCTGTGGGCTCTGGGGGGTTTTTCATCCTTAATTACATAATTTCCAGATTTTTCAACTACGTTGAACAAAATGTCTATCTCTAAACATTGATTGAATGTGTTTGGGGAAATGGTGGGCGTGAGAGGGGGGTTGTTTACTGTTCAATCACTTTCGACTATAAAAAAGGGCAATTTAAATTTCCAATTAAATGAGCCCTTTTTGAAATTTCAACAACAACTTTCTATATAAACCTTATATGCTCCCAGGGCATAAATTACAACCCTATCACTGTGGGCTCTGATGGGGTTATCATCCTAAAAGACCTAATTTCCACAACTTTCAACTACGTTGAACAAAATGGATATCTCAAAACTTTGATTGGATGTGTTTGGGGAAATGAGGGGCGTGAGAGGGGCGTTAGTTGCCCTTCAATCACTTTCGACTATTAAAAGGGCACTAGCCCTTTCAACTTCCAATTGAATGAGCCCTTTTTGAAGTTTCTGCAACATCGCTTGCTACAAAAATCTTATATGCCCCAGGGCATAACTGAAAACCCTTGCCCTGAGGGTTGTGGGGGGGGGGCGGGGTTGTCATACTTAAAGAACTAATTTTCAAAACTTTCAACTACATTGAATAAAATGGCTATCTAAAAATTTTGATTGAGTGTGTTTGGGGAAAAGGTGAGCGTGAGAGGGGGGTTATTTGCCCTCAAATCACTTTCGACTATTAAAAAGGGCACTAGCCCTTTGAATTTTCAATTGAATGAGCCCTTTTTCAAGCTTCTACGACAAAGATTTCAATAAAAACTTATATACCCCCTGGGCATAACTTATAACCCTTGCCCTGAAGACTGTGGGGGGAGTGTTCTAATCGAAGGTATAATTTCCTGAACTTTAAACTGCGTGGAACAAAATGGCTATCTCGAAATTTTGATTGGTGTGTTTGGGAAAATGGTGGGCGTGGAAGGGATGTTAGGTGCCTTCCAATCAATTTCGACTATTGCTGTTGGGGAGTGTCCTCCTCAAAACATAATTTCTATCTAGAAATCTACTACACTGAACAAAATGGCAATCTAAAAATTTTGATTGGATGTGTTTGGGGAAAAGGTGGGCGTGAGAGGGGGGTTAGTTGCCCTCAAATCACTTTCGACTATTAAAAAGGGCACTAGACCTTTGAATTTCTAATCAAACGAGCCCTTTTTCAATATTTCAATAAAACTTGTATGCCCCAAGTGGGATAACTTATAACCCTTGTTCTGAAGACTGTGGGAGAAGTGTCCTGCTCAGAGGTATAATTCCTGAACTTTAAACTGCGTGGAACAAAATCGGCTATCTCAAAATTTTGATTGGATGTGTTTGGGGAAGTGGTGGGCGTGGGAGGGGTTTTAGTTGCCTTCCCATCACTTTCGACTATTAAAAAGGACAATAGCCATTTCAATTTCCAATCGAATGAGCCCTTTTTGAAGTTTCTACGACAACACACTCTACAAAAACCCTATATGCCCCCAGGGCATAACTTATAATCCTTTCCCTGAGGGCTGTGGGAGGGGGGGGGGTTGTCATCCTCAAAAACCTCTTTTCAAGAACTTTGAACTACGTTGAACAAAATGGCTATCTTAAAATTTTGATTGGATGTGTTTGAGGAAACAGTGGGCGTGAGAGGGGGGTTAGTTGTCATCCAAGCAGTTTCGACTATTAAAAAAGGCACTAGCCTTTTGAATTTCCAATCGAATGAGCCTTTTTTAAAGTTTCTACGACAACATTTTCTATAAAAACTTGTATGCCACCAGAACATAACTTAGAACCCTTGCCATGAGGGCTGTGGGGGGGGGGGGGGTGTCCTCCTCAAAAACATAATTTCTATCTGGAAATCAACTATGTTGAACAAAATGGCTATCTCAAAATTTTGATTGGATGTGTTTGGGGAAATGGTGGGTGTGGAAGGGGTGTTAGTTGCCTTCCATTCACTTTCGACTATTAAAAAGGGCACAAGCCACTCCGATTTCTAATTTAATGAGCCCTTTTCGAAGTTTCTACGACAACTTCTTCGAGACGAAGTGCCCTGGTCTAAAGGAAAAAAAATAATAATAATACATTTTGCCAACATCGTTCTTATATGACCCCAGGGCATAACTTAAAGCCCTTGCCCTGAGGGTTGTGGGGGATTGACCTCCCCAAAAACATATTTTCTATCTAGAAATAGACTACGCTGAACAAAATGGCTATCTCAAAATTTTGATTGGATGTGTTTCGGGAAATGGTGGGCGTGGAATGGGTGTTAGTTGCCTTCCAATCACTTTCGACTATTAAAAAGGGCACAATCCACTCCAATTTCCAATCAAATGAGCCCTTTTCGAAGTTTCTACGACAACTCCTTCGATACGAAGTGTCCTGTTATGGAAAAAGAAAAAGAAAAAAAAAGAAAATAATAACAATACATGGTACCAAAATCGTTCTTTATTACTTCAATCAACTACGCTGAACAAAATGGCTATCTAAAAATTTTGATCGGATGTGTTTGGGGAAAAGGTGGGCGTGAGAGGGGGCTTAGTTGCCCTCAAATTACTTTCGACTATTAAAAAATGCACAAGACCTTTGACTTTCCAATCGAATGAGCTCTTTTTGAAGTTTCTACGACAAAGATTTCAATAAAAAACTTATATGCCCTCGGGCATAACTTATAACCCTTGCCCTGAAGACTGTGAGGGAGTATCCTACTCATAGGTATAATTTCCTGAACTTTAAACTGCGCGGAACAAAAAGGCTATCTCTAAACATTGATTGAATGTGTTTGGGGAAATGGTGGGCGTAAGAGGGGGGTTGATTACTCTTCACTCACTTTCGACTATAAAAAAGGGCAATTTAAATTTCCAATTAAATGAGCCCTTTTTGAAATTTCTAACACAACTTTCTATATAAACCTTATATGCTCCCAGGGCATAAATTACAACCCTATCACTGTGGGGTCTGATGGAAAACACATCCTATCATCCTAAAAGACCTAATTTCCACAACTTTCAACTACGTTGAACAAAATGGATATCTCAAAACTTTGATTGGATGTGTTTGGGGAAATGAGGGGCGTGAGAGGGGCGTTAGTTGCCCTTCAATCACTTTCGAATATTAAAAGGGCACTAGCCCTTTCAACTTCCAATTGAATGAGCCCTTTTTGAAGTTTCTGCAACATCGCTTGCTACAAAAATCTTATATGCCCCAGGGTATAACTTAAAACCCTTGTCCTGAGGGTTGTGGGGGGGGGGGAGGGGTTGTCATACTTAAAGAACTAATTTTCAAAACTTTCAACTGCGTTGAATAAAATGGCTATCTAAAAATTTTGATTGAATGTGTTTGGGGAAAAGGTGGGCGTGAGAGGGGGGTTAGTTGCCCTCAAATCACTTTCGACTATTGAAAAGGGCCCTAGCGCTTTGAATTTCCAATTGAATGAGCCCTTTTTCAAGCTTCTACGACAAAGATTTTAAATAAAAACTTATCCCTTGCCCTGAAGACTGTTGGGGGAGTGTTCTAATCGAAGGTATAATTTCCTGAACTTTAAACTGCGTGGAACAAAATGGCTATCTCAAAATATTAATTGGTGTGTTTGGGAAAATGGTGGGCGTGGAAGGGATGTTAGGTGCCTTCCAATCAATTTCGACTATTGCTGTTGGGGAAAGTCCTCCTGCAATACATAATTTGTATCTGGAAATCAACTACGCTGAACAAAATGGCAATCTAAAAATTCCGATTGGATGTGTTTGGGGAAAAGCTGGGCGTGAAAGGGGGGTCCTCAAATCACTTTCGACTATTAAAAAGGGCACTAGACCTTTGAATTTCTAATCAAACGAGCCCTTTTTCAATATTTCAATAAAACTTGTATGCCCCAAGTGGGATAACTTATAACCCTTGCCCTGAAGACTGTGGAGGAGTGTCCTGCTCAGAGGTATAATTCCTGAACTTTAAACTGCGTGGAACAAAACGGCTATCTCAAAATTTTGATTGGATGTGTTTGGGGAAATGGTGGGCGTAGGAGGGGTTTTAGTTGCCTTCCCATCACTTTCGACTATTAAAAAGGACAATAGCCATTTCAATTTCCAATCGAATGAGCCCTTTTTGAAGTTTCTACGACAACACACTCTATAAAAACCCTATATCCCCCCAGGGCATAACTTACAATCCTTGCCCCGAGGGCTGTGGGAGGGGGGGGGGGGGGCTGTCATCCTCAAAAACCTCTTTTCAAGTACTTTCAACTACGTTGAACAAAATGGCTATCTTAAAATTTTTATTAGATGTGTTTGAGGAAAAAGTGGGCGTAAGAGGGGGGCTAGTTGCCCTCCAATAACTTTTGACTATTAAAAAGGACACTAGCCCTTTGAATTTCCAATCGATTGAGCCTTTTTTGAAGTTTCTACGACAACACTTTCTATAAAACCTTATATGCCCCCAGGGCATAACTTACAACCCTTGCCTTGAGGGCTGTTGGGGGTGGGTGTCCTGCTCAAAAACATAATGTCTGTCTGGAAATTAACTACGCTGAACAAAATTGCTATCTCAAAATTTTGATTGGATGTGTTTCGAAAAATGGTGGGTGTGGACGGGGTGTTAGTTGCCTTCCATTCACTTTCGACTATTAAAAAGGACACAAGCCACTCCGATTTCCAATTGAATGAGCCCTTTTCGAAGTTTCTACGACAACTTCTTCGATACAAAGTGCCCTGGTCTAAAGGAAAAAAATAATAATAATACATTTTGCCAACATCGTTCTTATATGACCCCAGGGCATAACTTAAAACCCTTGCCCTGAGGGTTGTGGGGGATTGACCTCCCCAAAAACATATTTTCTATCTAGAAATCAACTACGCTGAACAAAATGGCTATCTCAAAATTTTGTTTGGATGTGTTTGGGGAAATGATTGGTGTGGAAGGTATGTTAGGTGCCTTCCCATCACTTCTACGATTAAGAAGGGCACAATCCACTCCAATTTCCAATCAAATGAGCCCTTTTCGAAGTTTCTACGACAACTCCTTCGATACGAAGTGTCCTGTTATGGAAAAAGAAAAAGAAAAAAAAAGAAAATAATAATAATACATGGTACCAAAATCGTTCTTTATTACTTCAATCAACTACGCTGAACAAAATGGCTATCTAAAAATTTTGATCGGATGTGTTTGGGGAAAAGGTGGGCGTGAGAGGGGGGTTAGTTACCCTCCAATCACTTTCGACTATTAAAAACTGCACTAGACCTTTGACTTTCCAATCGAATGAGCTCTTTTTGAAGTTTCTACGACAAAGATTTCAATAAAAAACTTATATACCCCCGGGCATAACTTATACCCCTTGCCCTGAAGACTGTGGGGGAGTATCCTACTCAAAGGTATAATTTCCTGAACTTTAAACTGCGTGAAACAAAATGGTTATCTAAAAATTTTGATTGGATGTGTTTGGGTAAAAGGTGGGCGTGGAATGGGTGTTAATTGCCTTCCAATCACTTTCGACTATTAAAAAGGGAACTAGCCATTTCAATTTCCAATCGAAAGAGCCCTTTTTTAAGTTTCTATGACAACGCGTTTTATAAAAACATTATATGCCCCAGGGCGTAACTTACAACCCTTGCCCTAATGGCTGTGGGGGGGGGGGGGGGGTCATCCTCAAGCACCTAATTTCCAGAACTTAAAACTACGTTGAATAAATGGCTATTTCAAAAAAAAATTTGGGATGTGTTTGGGGAAAAGGTGGCCGTGAGAGGGGGTTAGTTGCCCTCCAATCACTTTTGACTATTAAAAAGGGCACTAGCCCTTTGAATTTCCAATCGAATGAGCCTTTTTTGAAGTTTCTATGACAAAGCCTTCTATAAGAACCTTATATGCCCACAGGGCATAACTTAAAGCCCTTGTCCTGAAGGCTGTGGGGGAGTGTCCTTCTCAAAAACATAATTTCTATCTCAAAATCACCTACGCTGAAAAAAATGGCAACTTCGCTGAACGACAACTTCTTCGATACAAAGTGGCCTGCTCGAAAGAAAAAAAAAAATAAATAATACATTGTGGCAACATCGTTCTTATATTCCCCCCAGGGCATAACTTAAAACCCTTGCTTTGAGGGTTGTGGGGGAGTGTCCTCATCAAAAACATATTTTCTATCTGGAAATCAACTTCGCTGAACACAATGGCTATCACAAAATTTTGATTGGATGTGTTTGGGGAAATTATGGGCCTGGGAGGGGGGGGGGGCTAATTGCCCTCCAATCACTTTCGACTATCAAAAAGGGCATTAGCCACTCCAATTTCCAATCGAATGTGCCCTTTTCGAAGTTTCTATGACAACTCCTTCGATACGAAGTGCCCTGGTATAGAAAAAAAAATCTTACATTGTGCCAACATCGTTCTTTACTTAGGCACCGCGATTGCGCTGCCTATGATTCTTTGAAAGGCTCCAAGACCCACATCCATATAAAAGTACACAGAGCAAATTACTCCTAAACAATCGCACTGTCAACTTCTGAGAGCATTTTCTAGATATCCAAATATTCTTCAGCTGAGAAAATGCTCCACATGAATACGCTGTGCGTAGCAGCTTGTTTAAAGGGCTTGCTGAACACTAGTTTTTGGTTGTGACTGATCGAAATAATGGTACTATTCCTGAATCAGCAACAAACGGAAATTTTTTCGAACTATGCAGTTTTTTCAAACACATTTTTAGATTTTTGGTTACTATGGGCCGTGGTTTGTTCTTTACAAGGTCCAAGCTATTGCTGGACCCATAGTAATTTCTGTTTGTTTTACGGTAAACGCGATTATTCTGTTTAATTTATCTTCCTTTGGGGTTTCGGCATTTATTCATAGTATATTACCTGTTATTATTCGGTTTGGTATGATTATTCATTGAAATTTCTGTTCGTTTTTAGGTTTTATTATTCCATTCATTATAATTTTCTGCTTCTTTTAAGTTTGGCAATTTCTGCCCGTTTTAGGTTTCAATATGGTGTTTTAATTTTCATTCAGGTTTTTTTTATATTTTTTTTTTAATTGATAACGTATAATCTCATTACCAATTCTAAATAAAATCATCCTGGTAAAAAAAACTTATGTCTAATTTTGTTAACATTTTTGTGTTTGTTCCTTCTGATTTTCTTCTTGAAAAAGGTGCAACAGGAAATCTCACAATAACTTGTGGAGACCGGTTTCAATTTCCGAGAAAAGCCCGTTGCTCGTTAACTCTCGGCTAACAGGATTTCAACTTCATAGATCTTAGGTAACTTTGGGTGAGGGGACCCCACTTCATTTGAGCAACAACCACTGTGGAACTTGTCAGATATTAACACCTTACTGAATAGTATAACAGAACTCAATTTAGGGTGTCCTTCTGCAACCTAGAAGAGAGCGAATCACGGCCCAGTGTGACTAAAAATCTCATTCGGGAACGGTACCTATTTTGCAAGTTGCACTTAGCCTAACAGTGAAATTAGTTAAAAAAAACCTGTTGTCAGAAATTTTTAAAAGTTTCTTATAACCCCTTAAAACAGACGACGGGCCAAAATAAATAGTATACCACTAAAACTTATAGAGTTAAAAGCCCTGGAACCGGTGTTTTCATGCCTCTATTTAAAAAAAAAACAAAAAATTACATTTTCATCTAGAGCTACCTCTTAGATACAACTACTTCCGCAGAACATTTCTACTGCTGGAAACCATAGATAGATTTAATTTTAAAGATCAAAAAACATATTGCCAAAATCTCAAAGAAGGATTAAGAATTTCTAGAAACCACAACCTCAATTAAAACGAAGCATATTATAATTTCCTGTGACTAAAATTGTCTTCGTTAATACACTGAAAAATGGGAAAGTTCAGATGATATTTTGTTATTTATTCCTTTTATATTTGTTATTAACATGAAAATTCGGATCATATCTGGAATAAATTTGGGGACGATGATAGTGGTCTCTACTCGACAGCTTTCGGAAAAGAAATAAAAAACTGGTGGGTAGTATTTTATGAACTTTGACTCCTGCAAGCAACAGTCAGCAAAAGAACAACAGAATAGTCAACACCAACTAAATGCTTAAATAAATCTTAAAGAAGTCTATTGTTTTTCACACACTGGTATAAGTTTTAAAAAATAGGAAATTTCAGTGAAAAAAAAAAAATTATAAACATGTACCGAAGTCCAAGGCTTTGCATCGAGTTGGTATACCGAAGCATAATAAACAAAACAAAATTAAGCCTGAAATCCATATAATAACTAACAGTAAAGCATAAAACAAGATAAAGAAAGGTCTAATTATATATTTTGTAAACTGGGCTCAGCTGTTATAGTCGGATGAGCGGCTGTGGGTGTCAATGCGAATTATATTTACAGATGCTGTACACTCCACTCTGAAAACATAGCATAGTTATACATGCAATCTAATTTCAGGCTCAATAAATATAAAACCTATTTTTTTAGAATTTAAACAATAGATAAAATGCCATTTGATTTGGAGCTCAAACGATTAATATTACAAAACTAAAATGGATTTTTGCCAATAAAAGTGGGCCTGCAGAAAGATAAACAAAGCCTTCAAGAATTAAAAGACGAGAACAGGCATATCAATAGTACTAAGCTGTTTACAGAGACTGTAGTTGTAATTACTTACCCTTTGTGTTCAAAGCTTTTAATGTTGAAACCTAAGGTAGGGGAAATTGTAGATATATCTTCACCGCTAAACTTCTTCAATATAGTAGTTTTTCCAGCGTTGTCTAAGCCCCTAAAAAATTTACACGAAGGTATAGAGGTAACGTACTAATGAAAATAAAAGTTAGAATTATGTATAGTATTTTATGACTTATAGTAAATGGTGTTTTTATGTTAAGAAGGGAACAGAAAGATGGATTTCACTTTTAGATCTAACATTTTCTCTGATTTTTTTTTCCTTTTTTGCACACAACTGGTTTAAATACGTGCTCCTGCGGTTCTATAAAAATTGTTAGTAACAATCTTTACCAACAAATGTGCTTCCTAAGAACCAACAAAATTATTGCACATGAATTTTTCCAGCAAAGTCCAGCCTTGAAGAACATTACTGATTGACCTTGAGCAAAATTTCTAAAATTTCAAAGCATTACACAAAACTTGTAAATTTTTCGGTACTTTTGTAGAAAGCGTTAAGCGCGCAAAAAGTGAAGTTTCGTTAACGCTAATGAAATAAAACAAAATAGGATGAAAATATAATAGTTCAGAAACAAATTTGGGCTATATTTGCACATTAGAAGGGGGGGTAAAGCATAGCATATATTAAATACGTAACCTAACCTAACCCAATCAATCCTACTTAGGTACCTTTTAGTCCCCCTCAACCCCCAAAAAACTAAAGTTTAAATATAGTTCCCGGAGTGAGAAACCCTTTGTAATGCCTATCTTTATACAGCGTCTCGTATAAGTACCGGGTTTTATCCTATCTGATCTTCAATACAATTGTCGCACGCTTACCGCTTTCTACGGAAGTACCAATTTTTCATTTACTATATAGTTATATGAACGGACTGATTTAACATTTTACGATCGTGTATTATATTTGTGTACTTATTCAAAAACTTTAATTGTTGTTCAATTTTTTGTTGTATATAATGATTCGAACTTAAAATGTCACAATAAATGAAATGCTTCCACAAATTGACGAAAACATATTTCGGTAATCAACACTTATACTTTCGCAAATCTACAAAGATTTAACGCAAAAATTTGTTTGTAACAGTGGCGATAGCTAAATACATCTTAAGTTCTGCCTAAAGCGCATGTGTTTTGAATTTCATTGCATACTAAATATTTTTTAACCTTAGAGAACATCGAAAAAAAACGTACTAACGGCGTTACTTCGTAGCATACTTTCCCATGAATTAATTAATTTTATTTATAAAGGGAGAGAGAAATCTCAGGATTCAAAATCATTCTTTAATTTTATCAAATAAATTACGTGATGTGAGCGTACTGTAAAATTAATTTATTGAGCCAAGAAGCAATCTTTTAAGCTGCATTGCCATTAAATCAGCATCTAAATTTCTTTTTCATCAGTTTTTTCTTTTCAAAATCTTACATTTTTTCGTGTTAAAACCAAAAGAAGTTTTAAATGAGCCGTCATCCCTTAAAGCGCTGTCAAAATCATAAAAATCGCCTCAATCTTTACCAGAATTGTTCTAATTATTTTTTGGTTGTTTTAATACTAAAAATATTCTTTTCACCCCTCCTTGATTAAACACGCAAATACAAAAGATTACTATTATGAAGTCTGGCAATATCTTCAAGGTCATTAGCAATTTAATCCATGGCCTTTCTTTCCCATCTCCATAGCCCATACACAAATACCTTCTCAATTTCCTTTTTCCTCTTATTCTCAATAGACATATTACTCAGAAATTTCTTGTGCAAGGCGATCCTGTCTTCCACTAACATGAAAGTTTCTTGGTAGAAACTTTTCCATCTGCTTTTCTAACTTTGCTCCCATGAACGTCTTCTGCTCCTACATTAAAAATTTTTTTTTCTAAAATCACCCTATGCAGATTCCAAAGTTTTACATTCTAAACTATCCAATTACGAATCTCTCTTTTCCTAGAGCTTACCTCTTAAATTCTCGTTCAGAGGTTTATCAACGTCAGCAACCTTGGCGGTAGTTACCCTTTATTAAATGTTAGCCTAAATCAGCCTAAGATAGGATCATCTAACCCTATTTGTACCAGAAGTACATATAACAGTTCAAACAGGGATAAATCCTTTTATTAGACAGTGAAAAAAACAATAATAAAAATTCTGGCTATTTCGATCACATACACAGCGACCGCCATCCGCAGATAAGTCTGCTTGTCATAAAGATAAACCGTCATTAGTTTATCGACTGATGTCGGTCACTGTGTATGTGATCGAAATATCCAGAATTTTTACCATTGTCTTTTCACTATCTAACAAAAAGATTTACCCCTATTTGAACCGTTATTTGTACGTCATGGAAAGGCAGTGTGGTCTTCGAAAATACCGGTATTTGTACCAGCCTGGTAAGAGACATCTGAGTCTCGATCACTCGGTTCTACGGGCATATATAAGAGACAAACAAACATACAGATAGACGACACATAAAAATGGCATTCTCCAACTAGCCATACAAGATAGAAGACTAAGAATCCCACAAAAAAAAACATTGTCAGAATATCAGAAACACGGGGAAAAAGAGGCAACGATTGAACCACTATCAACAAGAAAAAAAAAACATTTAATAAACAAAAATCCTATCGAATCAAATTTGAATAAAAATCAACGAATTCAATATTAAGCTTCTTTTCAGATAACTTCTGTTCTTTTCGGATGCAATATTTTTTAAATTCTTAGAAATAGTTGAAATCCTTCCCACTCTTTTTTCTGTCTCCCTCCCTGCCTCCCCTCTCTCTATATTTTATTTTCTTTGTTATTGCTCGTGAGTTAGTGTTTAATAGTATGTGTATCTTTCCCGTCTTTTACAGGTCTTAGAGACGTTTTGGGGATATGTGTGGCGTATTTGTTGAATGTCTTTTTTGTTCTGTTGTTGGAATATATCTTATCTCATATTTAATGTAAAACGTACTATATAATAATACGATCTAAAAAGAGGCGTATGATAAATAAATCTAGATTGCTCAATCAGATTAAACCCTGACGAGTATTACAACCAAAATAAAGAGGATAGGGACGCATACGGTCAGTAGGCAACAAATCTAGAGAATAGCAGAATAGCAGACTATTTTTAAAATAGTATCACAGAAAACCTACCAACAAAATTGAAGCAATTGAGAAACGGGCAAGATATCAATTAACTTATAGACATTCTTCATAGGAGACAGCAATGGCAACAAATAAGTAAAAACTCACTCCTTCAAATATGTATTTCTTTTAGCTTCGAATGAGAAGCTAGATAACTCTTAACTCTTAGGAGCTCTTAAAAGTACTCAAATATTTTAAGCAGGAATTAATTAGGTCACGAATAAATAAAATATATAATATGCAGAGAGTGTAGAATGATGAGGTAGGAGAAATTTGTGGAAATGCATTAATATAGCCTCTTTTTATCTTATGAACTGAGTCTCAAATCAGTTTAATGAGTCCACTCATAATAATATTCTTTAGCTTCATTTTTATAATATGAGATTCAAATGATAGGTTACTGTCTAGATAGAGACCAGATTGTCAATCAAAGGAACACTATTACAATCATCAGACTGCAGACTTGGAAAATGA
This sequence comes from Artemia sp. Qi Xiang Cuo, assembly GCF_049724085.1. Taxonomy (NCBI): domain Eukaryota; kingdom Metazoa; phylum Arthropoda; class Branchiopoda; order Anostraca; family Artemiidae; genus Artemia; species Artemia sp. Qi Xiang Cuo. The sequence goes on from NC_142799.1 coordinate 23,599,662, forward strand.
TTATCAAAAGATAAAAATAAAAAAGAATTGATTTAGTGTCAACCGCCAATATGCCTGTTATTTAAAGACCATTAGAGAAGAGGATTAAAAAACTTTCAATTATTGTATAAAGTTAAGCAGTCCAGAAAAGCCCACCAAAACAAAGAAAACCTAAAAGAACTACATATTAATCCAAGGTACCAAAAAATATTTATTTGTCAAAATAAAGCTTAAAAACAACGTAGACATCAGAATATTCCGTGTAACCAAAAATTGGTGCTTAGAATAACTTTGCACTTCTGATGTTTTTTTTTCTCTGTGAGTGGTTGACACACAGAACTTGCAGTCCATGTCCTTTTGGGCAGGTGATCTTTTGTTTATTATTTGTTATTATCTTAGTATTTGTTAATTATTTGGTTTGGGACGGGGGTCAAAGATGTGACTCTGTAAGCTCAGCCATAATCAACCAAGCTCCAAATGGGTACCTGGAGAAATCAAGGAAAAACACAGGAAGCCTGAAAAATGTGCCATCAACGATGCAAAGAACTACGGCCGAAGGCAGAGTCAAAAGATAGTTACGTGGCTACGCGAGCCATTGGTCTGCCTGCAAAAAAAGTTAAAGAAGTTTAAGAGGGAAGAGGAGACTTCCCTCTTATACCACATTTTTGAAACTGGAGCTAACAATTTTGAGACGGGAGCTATGATTATAAAATTGATCAAATCCAAATTTATTCAACATTAGTTTCTCAACTATTAAGTTAATTCATTTCTTTACAAAATGAGGGGTAAACCTATTGGTTTACCCAGCTCTAGAAAACTGATATGCTTTAAAAATAATGATAGAAACAAAAGTAATTAGAACCAGAACAAAGATATATCCCCTTTAAGATAATATCATTTTCTAGGGATATAAGATTGAAAGCGGACTTACAGCATAAGAATTCGAACTTCTTTTTCTTTCTGCTTAAGCTTTCTTATTATAGTTAAGAGTCCCATTCTGTGTCGTCCTGAAAATATATGTACAACATATTACATAATATACAGATTCCGTGACAAATCACACCCAAGGTATTTTATTGCTTTGGAGGCAGAAGTTGGAAGTAGAGTTAATACGCTTAGGGATTGGCACCAGACATGGCAAAAAATTGAGAAACCATAATGCCTGTCTTCTTTGGGTACAAATCCTCATATGGTGCAATCATCCAGGCACCTAGTACAAATATACTTTAATAAAAACAAAAATATGGAAATGCAAACATTAAAAACATTTCCAAATTATGGCCAATTATAATTTTTTTTACCCTTGTCAGGGCGCAAATCTGGTTATTTTTTTTGCTTTGGTGTGACAAATTTGACCCTAAGGGTCTTCCCCCAGAACACTGAACTAACATTTTCCAGTTGTATTCCCCTCATTCTAGTGTCCACCCTGAGAGCACTTATGGTGAAAACTTATGCTGCATTCCAGGATCAACAAAAAGTAACTAAAAATTACGAAAAAGTAACTTTTTTCGTTTTAGCTGACTTTTCATAGTAGCTGGAACAACACAAAAGCAACTTTGAATTTACTTTTTGAATAACTTTTACAAAGAATAGTTAGCGAGCATCTTTAGTGAAGTACCTGTGCATCATTATCATCACTGCAGATAATACCAGTCTAAAATACTTTCAAAGTATTATTACACGAAATTATATTGAAAGAGCAATGAATACAATTGAAACTCTTGAAGATTATATCCTTACAAACTTAATAAGCGAGTGGTTACTTCACAACCGTACCTAGTGGATATCACTTTAAGCAGCTCTATAGTTAAAGTAAAGTTACCATGGTTTGCAACCTGGAATACAGCCATTGTTTACTATGTTGAAAGTACTCCATCCCCAGAACTTGTTTGGGAGTAAGTTCATATCCCAAACTAGTCATGGGCTAGGTTCAAATTCCAAACTACTCATAATTCAAACAAGATATGTGCATGCTAAATATGACTGAAAAAAAAATCTGCAAAAATTCTACTTTGTTGTTAAGCTGAGAGAAACTGTTGAAGTTTGGGACTTTAATTTTATTTTTCCCTGGTTATGACCAGTCTCCTATGCCTCCTATGAAGTAAACGTACCTCTCTGAATACAAACAGAGGTTATATATCCATCACAAAAGTCTTTGCCATCTATTGGCATATTTTTGAAAAAGATACAAAAGTGGGAATAGCTTCAGTATGTAACTAGCGAATATTCGCATTTTTAATCTTTCCACTGAGCTTACTTTGCAAGCTGGGCATTTATGTCCTTGAACATTAGCACCATCTTTAAAATCTAAAGTAAAGAGGGCATTGAAAAGAACGACAACAAGGTTAATTAGACAATTAAAATACAACAAGTATACACTTAAAGAAACTGATTAAGGACGTCAATTCACAAAATATAGAACGAGAGGGAGTTAGAGCAACTTTTCGATATCTAGGGCAGTGGCTAACATTTTTGTTTTATCGATTTCTTCTCCAATTAAAATACCAAAACAAGTCTTTTCAGTTAAAATACATAAGAAGAACCTTCTTCATCTGGGTAGAAGGAGGCAAAAAAACGTGAAGTGCACCCCCCCCCCCCTTCCAATAGACATGCCTAAAGGGGGCTAGCTGAAAAAAAAATTGTTTAGAAACTTGTTGATGATACATGATAAATTATGGTGATTAATATCAGCTTTGCTTCTGTGATGACAGCCTTGATACAATTGAACTACAATACGAATTACTTATACAAAAATTACAAGTTGCTTAGAATAGGAATGCAAGTTCCCCAAATACAAAAAGGAGTTCTCAAGCAGACACTATGACTTCTTCTGAACCAGCAAAGGTAGTTGACAGCTTTAAGAGCAATCTAACAGCAACCAAAAATTTTAACTTTTGAAATTGAATATAAAGTGCCAATTTCTATCTTAAAATTTGAATCCATGCACTGGATTGGTCATAATTAGATTTTAACTAAATGGGTTTCACAATAAGAAAATCATAACAGATTTTAACATGTCTGATGTTGATTGGGTTGAAGGGTACCCTGTAAAAGTAGTCCATCCTGTGTCACTACAAATTCCCTTGACAACAACCTACCAATATAGATCATAGACAAGCCAACAAAATTTAGGCACCAACAGCAACCTTGCTTGCTTGATTCAATTGTAACAAATGATCCTGAATGAGTTCTATATATGTTTTACCATCCTGCTCTTGGAAGTAATGACCATGTCTGCATTTTTATTGAGATACAGATAAATAGTAAGAGGGGGAATATGATAACAAAATCTTTCACGGATTATGTACAGAAAAGGCAGGACCTATCCAGGGTCAAATGCAAGCTAGGAAACGTTTAAGGTAACCTTTTTTAGATACTGGAAAGAAAAAAACCTCTGAATATTGGTCTCTACCGCCTAAAATATCTCCATGCCTGCCGAAAGAAGTAAAAAGAGCAATAAGCAAAAGGAAAAGAGCAGTATTAAATATAAATGTGATAACCACCATGATAGGTTCTAGAAACATACTTAGAAATTTGACTTGGAAGGTTGTGAGGGATCATGAAGAGGTGCTTGCAGCTCTTATCCCTGCATTGCACTTGTCCCTGCATTGCAAGACAAATCCTATGAGGAACATCTCAATTCAATCAAACTCCCTACTTTAGTAAACCGTAGGAAAAAAGCAGACGTATTAACAACTCATAAGTTGCTGGGAAGTGACCTATTAAGTGTTGTGTTCTCCTAACTCCTCTTAACTACCATAAGAGAACAAACCAAGAAACTCCAGGTCTACCTTTGCACCAGATGAGAGAGCCTGCACTTTTTTTTAGTCTGTTTTAGCACCTTTTGAAACAATCTGTCCAAAACCACCCCCTAGTCTTAAACCCTAGAAGCTTTCAATAAAGAAATTTATTAAGACTGGGTCAATACTGAATGGATGCTTAATCAGGATGTCAGATCATAACCTCGAAAACCACCAGCAAGATTTTCTACAGAAGGTTCAACTACGCCTTATCTCACAGGACATGTGACTTAAGGTAATAAGTTTAAAGACACAGTAAGTCATGTTCAGAGCCTGAGAAACTTTTCCAGAGTTACAGCTGATCAGCAGCTTTTGAAAACTTCTCTAGCTGCAAGAGTACCATCTTTAAAACAAATCTTAAGGAAGGCTAGGAAAAAAGTGAAAAAGACTTTATTCATGTTGATTGTGACTGGCAGAATGACATTTTTTTTTTTTTTATGTTACATTCTGTGGTAATAATGCTTTGCAGATCCAGCAGTGATTTTCATCCAGAAGTGTATAATAGATTTAAGCACCACAAGTATTTGCACCTAGTAAAACCAAATGCTGTCTCTAGTCAAATACATAACATCCATTTCTAATTATATTCTCATTACAGAATTTCTAAATTAAGAGATTTACTCTTCAGAACTTGGTTGAAAAGAGGCCTGCATAATACGAAAAAATGAATTGAATATTGATAAAAAGAACAGGAAGACCTTATACAATGAACTACAAGAAGGATTACAAAAGATCAGAATAATGCTATAATAGAAAAGAAAGTGCATAAAAACAACACAACTACATTAGAGACAGAGAAGCAATTGACAAAAGTTTTTTCAGTCACCTGTAATTATGTTTATGAAACTTCCTATAGTTAGTGAAAGTTCTCACAATTTAGAAATAAGTAAAATTAGATTCAGCAAATTGGGAGACAAAAGATTATATGTGAAAATTTGTTGCTTCAGGCATGTTAAATGTACCCTTTAACCTATTGACTTTGGTTAGAAGCATCCTTGATTATGCTTGAGCTAGACAAGAGCCGTTTTTTCTTTGTGATAGTGTATTAATTATCAAAAAAAGAAAAAAGTCATTAAAGGTAAAGGATAAATTTTTTAAAAAAATAAATTACGCTATATGTGCGTAATCCAGTCAACATTCTCAGAATTATCAGGAAAGGGAATAGGCTACTGTTCAAGAAAAATAGACTAAGCATAGCCTACTTGAATACAGGCCATTCTTCCAAAATGTCATTATGGTGCCAATGCTCCTTTTGCTTCTTAGAACAAATAAAAGTATTTCATAGATATCCTAAAGCTTCTTACTAAATAGAAAGGGACGGGTCCCCTCTCTTCCTTGTAGGAATCAAGTGGCTTCTTAGGCTAGATCCCGTTTTCCACTGCTTACTTTTTTGCATGCTAACCAATAGTGTGCATTGTGCATGTACCGATCTCCTGATTCACTACTTTCAGCTGGGAGTTCATTGCTTGGTTGGGGGCAAATCATTTGACCTTCCTGTGTTTTCCTTCCAGATTTCTCAATGTGCCTGTTTAAATCTGGGTTGACTCTGGCTGAGCTTACAGAGTCACACAGTCACCCTCTGGGTGAACTTTCACTAGAATTATATAAATTTAATCTGGGTAATATCTTTAGAAATCCACAAGTAATTCAAATCCTCTTGTGGCATCAAAGTCAAAATATTCTCCACTTAACGAAATACTCCCAATTCCAACTTTCTTTCCTTTGAAAAATTGTCTAGTATATTCCTGTTTGTTTTCTGTTCTCTCACATGCAAATAATAAATGCTTTATTGTTTCTTCAAAGCAACAAAGTTCAGAACATGAGTCTTGATTATAAAAACAAGCCCTATATGATTGAGTTCCAATATATTCAAATTTTGGTATGAAGATCATTCGAGATTAAAATTTCCTTACCCCCCCCCCCCTAAACTTTCTGTCAATTCACCTATTCTTCTTTTGTTTCACAAATATACTTGTTGTGGATACTTCGCTCTCTTCAATTATCCTAGCTTGTAAATTCTTCACCACTTCCCTGATTTAATTAACCATTACAGCATAAAAGGGAATACTGGTGTTTGTTTAAATTCTTATTTCTTTGGAAGGTTTATTACAGTAGATCCTCTTTTTCACTCACGCCCCACAAGGTTCAGTTCTGCTCTTAATTCAAATTAATGGTCTTATTTTTATAGTTATGAACCAAAAACAGACAGTTTTTTGTCACTTATGTCACACTTAATCTTTCCAAGCCCATAAACATAAATCTCCATCAACTTGTGACAACATTCTAGTTGCTTTTGCTGACAACAGTAACCTTGGCATTGGTGTCAGAATAGAACCGGGGATCTGAATTAAGTTAACCATTTTTTAGAGAGTAATACTGTGGTTCAATACTAATTGTTAGGTATTATATGTTGCTAAGTCAAGCTTCCTGATTTTCTTGTAAATTTCTCAGGTTTGCCCCTAACTTTTGGAATTTCATGTTTCAAGCGGTTCTCTCAGTATACCTAATGACCATTGTTTGGTTTCTGGGTATTCTTCTTGATGGGAATCTCTTCTTTAGGCATTATATTGGTCACATTAAAATGAAGATATCAAGGGATGTCAAAATTCTTAGAAAGCTCAAACACATTTTTCCTGTTTCAACTGTAAAAAAAAAAAAAAAGTTTAATTCAGTCTTGTGTCTCTTACTGCCCTACTATATGGGTGTCAACATTTGTTTTTTCCTTTTCAATACTATCCTCTATGGTATATGACACAGCAAAGAACCTTATCCTTGAAATAAATAGTTCTATTAATAAGCCATTGCTTGATTTGAATTGTCTTTATCATGTGTCTTTTGTTTCTCTTCAATTACACAGTGATGTTCCTGCAGTTATTAAAACTAGACTGTCTCTTGTCTATGACCATTCTACATATTATCTTTGTAATTATGGTAACATTTGGACTCCATTCAGTCCATCAGTCAGACCTTCAACCCCTTGACTGCTTGTTATTCTGCCTACAATGTTTCACCTGGGTTGGCTAGAGAGTATCACTTATTTAAGGCCTTTAAAAGAATTATAAATATATATGTATATAGACAATTTGAGCCTTTTCTTGATGTCATGCTGTCCAAATGGACCTTAAATTAGAAGTAGTGCCTTTGTAAAATTATGTTTTTATTATTGGACATTCAACTTTTGCTTTGGCTTGTCTTTTGTCATTATGAAAAACATGTTGCCAAACTTTTATTTCTTTTAATTGTTCAGGTGGTGGAACAAAATCTTCTTCTTTTGCCTCAGTTTGTCTTTGTCATTATAAAAAACATTTGACTGAACCTTTGTTTCTTTTAATTGTTCAGGTGGTGGAACAAAAACTTCTTTTTCTTCCAACAATTTATCTAGTCCAGGTTTTTGATTTTCAAAGGTATGGTAGGCATTGATGACCTTATCCATGTCAAAATCGAAAAACCTAATAACCATTGCTATCATTTTCAATTTGTTTGGTTTGTTTTACCTTGGCTTTTATTTCACCATTATGAAATACTTATCACCAAACCTTTGCTTTTTTAACAAAAGTATGGTAGGCATTGATGACCTTATCCATGTCGAAATCCCAAACCCAATCATCATTGCTATCATTTTCAATTTTGACAAGTTTTGATTCTTGCCATCCTGGTTGATTTTCACTGACTTGCTCACATGTTTGGTGTCACATGTCTTCTAAATGTGTGTGTCTTTGCTTTTCATTTTCATTTTTGACATGTTCTATGAAAGACATAGCACTGGACCTTTGTTTCTTTTAACTGTTTGGGTGGTGGGACAAAAACTTCTTTTTCTTCCAACAATTTATCTAGTCCAAGATTTTGATTTTCAAACGTATGGTAGGCAATGATGACCTTATCCATGTCAAAACCCCAAACCCAATCACCATCGCTATCATTTTCAATTTTGAGCTGTTTTGATTCTTGCTGTCGAGGTTGATTTTCATTAACTTGCTCACACTTGGTGTTGCATGTCTTCTAGCTGCGTGTGTCTTTGCTCTTAATTTTCATTTTTGACATGCTGCCACTTTTCTTCTAACCAGATGTGTCTTTGCTCCTCATTTTCATCTTTGAATGCTCACTTGCTTGGTGTTGCATGTCTTCTAACCATGTGTGTCTGTGTTCTTCATTTAATTTTTGCTACACTCTAATTGTTGTTTTCACATATCTTCTTACTGCCTGTAATTTGCTCTTCATTTTCATTTTTTATATGTTTTTAGATTTTGATTACTTCAGACAATTTAGCAATGGCCTTTGCTTTTGCTGCCCATATTAGTGTTTCTTCAATTGATGGTCCAGGTTGTTGATTTTCACATCAAATCATGTTTGATACTTCAGGTGTTGGTTCCAAAGAATCATCATTTATTGTAACTACAACTGCAAATTTCCGTTTTTTGGGCCTTCCAACAGACATTATATTATATAAATAATTTATGTGCTGGAGACTCAACAATCTTATTTATGCTATGCATGACATCACACAAGAAAATGCTTACATGATGTACTAGTATAGTACATGACATCATTTGCAAAAACCAAATTTGAGGCTCTTAACAAATTTCCTTCTGACCTATCTAGATTGTTTTTGTGACCTATCTAAATTGTATCTAGCTGTTTTTGATAAATAGAATACATACACAATTATTGCTCACTTATAAAGATAGTATATATATATATATATATATATATATATATATATATATATATATATATATATATATATAGCCTGTATATATATACATATATATATATACAGCCTATATATATACATATATATATAGCCTATATATATACATATATATATATAATATATATATATATATATATATATATATATATATATATATATATATATATATATATATATATATATATATATATATATATATACTTAGATTTCTTTAATACCCATGAGTGATTGATGTCTCTGGCCTTAGTAGGAATCATGTTTTGTTTTGTCTATCAGGCATGGCACTTTGCTCTTGTCTAGTTTTCAGCAGTCATTCAGCATGACTAATTGGTATTTTTAATTTTTAGTGTATGTATGTGTTTTATTTATTTTCTGTTTTAGCTTCTGTCTCTTGTTTTTCTTTCTCCCTGTATTCCCAGCCATAGAACCTTGTGGGGCAATGTTTAATGTTTTTTTGTTAGATTAATGAAATCTTATCTACCATATCATTGTGCAGAGCTACATTAACACATAGTTGTCATTTCCATGTATGGTTCTACAGTCATTTATTCATTTAATGTTTCATAAGTCTTGTAATCTGTCTTTTCTAAACTCAGATTTTTGATGCAAACTATGCAGTTTCTTCTCTTTTTCTTTGATGGACAAGTTCTCAATGTTCAAAATCCCTAGTTCCAATTATAATCCCATTGATGGTCTTGCAGATTATCTTTTGTTAGAGCTGAATTATCTCTTCTTCTTTAAGAGACACACTGCTTGTTTTCTGTGCTTTCTATGCTTGTTTATGAGTTCAGCATGTTTTATCAGCTGTTTGAGCTTTTTGAAGGTTATTTGGTGTTTCTAAGCAACTTTCAAGACCTTGATATACCATTGTCTTACTGTGTATTGCATTGAAGTTGAAGGATGATGTTCATTACAATTGATACATTTACATAATGAAATTTTTCCTAGTTCACCCTGATGTTTTTTTTGTTTTTTTTTATTGTACACAGTCCTGATGCATGGTTGTCAGCACATTGCAGACATATTTCTTCAGTTCCTGGACAACATTTCTTTACTTGCCAATGTATCTTTTATTTATATCACTGTCAGAGCCATTCAAAGGGAGGGACCAGTTGGGTCAGCCGCCCCAGGTGCCATAGCTGGGGAGGTATAGCTTGAGGGGGGGGGCCGGGGGATTGCCAACTTTGATCAAGTTTTTTGCTTATATTTGAGTCAGGGGGATGATTCTGTAATTAATTTTGTCCTAGGCACCACCAATCCTAGGAACATCTCTGGACACTGTAACAACTATTTACTATATTTATGAACAATATATCATCTACTAGACATCCACAGAACTGGGGGCAGGAAATTACTTTCAAATATCAAAAAAATTAATAGCTTATCTTTTCTGTCTTTCTGTAGTAATTATCATAATTTTACATATGCCTATGTTTTCTAATATGTCTTCCTCTGTATTATTCAAGTAGTACTCCTTTCATAATACCTCTTAGCAAGGCTGTACCCAGGATTTTTTTTTTTTTTTTTGTGGGGTTTTACTCAAAGATTTTTTTTTCAGGGGGGGGGGAGAGGAGGAGTTTACACAAAAAAAACTCAAAAATGTATACAAAATTTGTTTATATCCATTTGTGTTATGTTTTTATGGGTCAAACAAACATTTGGGGGGGGGGGGGTTCAAATACAGCCTTGCCTCTTAGTACGTCTCCTCTTCTCTTGTTTCTACATTTATTCTACATATTTGTTTTTGTTCTAAAATCTTTATGAGGCTCTCTTCATTTTTGAAAAATATTGACATCTTATCTTTCAGATGAGATGTCAAACTCAAACTTCTTTTCTTTTTGCAATTCTTACAGATACTTTGCAAGCCTAAAATAGGAAAATCTTTTATATACATGTGGATATTTCAAGCTCATCTACTGGAATTTTAAATCCCTTATTATTAATCAGTTTTGATTTTTTTTTTTTTTTACTCAGCTCTTTCTTTCTTTTTCTGTCTTTCCTTCTTATGGGCTTTGGGGTTTTTGTCCATTACAAAGCATTAGACTTTACTGTTCTGTCCTGCTACACCACATTGATTAACATAGTCCCAATGGTGGTTCTATGCCTAGGGAGGTAGTTGCCCCCCCCCCAGTTTTTCTGACAGCTGAAATGAAAATCTTTTTATTTTATATTTTTATACTCCTGTGGTATAGCTTACCTTGCCTCTCCATAGATTATGAGATTTATAAGTGCTAATGTATAGTCCCATATATCTATTTCCTGTATACTATCTCCATCATTGTCAATGTCAAAGCATAGTGGAGCTGTAGTCAAAATGTGTTAGGCATAATTATTCTGTATATTAGCCTATGAAATAAGACTTGTTCAAGTTTCCTTCTAAATAGCCCTACTCTAGACCTTTATCATAATGGATAGGCTACTTAGTTTTACTCAATGGACTGCACTTATTTTGTGTAGGTGCCATTGATATAGCCTATAGGCTAGGTTGATATTGTAGTAGGCCTAGACTAAGGCCATTTAAAGCTTGAGGTGCACTTTTGTCTGCTGGGTTTCCTTGAAATTCATCTTGCATAGAGATTGATACCTTTATCCTTGGAAAGAATGCCTGTAATAAGCTGAATGGGGGTGTGAAAACTTTGGTTGGAATCAAGTGAACACAGACTGGGTAACACATACGTCACCCTACAAAGCTCAAAACTACAGGTTAGAAGGAAGAGGTTTTGACCTCGGCACAGTCCTTAATTACTAATTGAAACACAGAAAAAAATTGCCTTAGAACATAATCCGGCTTCTACCCAATAGCATGATTAGAGATTTTAAACATCACGCTGGAGACTAGAGCTCTCTAAGAAATGTTAGCAATTACTTTTTACTATCTACAGATGCAAGATGCCATTAGTTTATTATCCTCCGCCAGGCAAGTGTAAAACACACAACGTAATAGCAATGACATTAACAAACTTTGCAGAAAAAAAAAATGCTTTTTCACATTTTATCATGGCTGATGTGTCAAATCCAAAATTATTTTTTCTCTAAAAAATTGCCTCAATGAAAGGGAAATATATAAATTGCAAATCATACTTAACGAAAACCAAGCGTTATTTTACAAGGAGTGCGTCCTGAACAAAAATTATCATAGTTGACTATTGGTGGGTTTGGACCTTGCACTTCAGTTGACTGCAGTTTAAGCCTAATCAACTTTGGTCGTTTTGTCCTCCCTAGCAACAGATTCTCTGACCCTTCTAGTTCAAACTCTAGTCGACTTTTTGCAATCCTATCTGAGTTCAGCACATAGTCACATAAAGATTTTGGAATCTCCCTTATTACTAAACTTTTATTTGCTGCATAAATACAAAAAAAATGAAGAGTAATTAGCGCATATAAGAAATTCTACTCATTTCAACCTGTAAAATAACAATTCAAAATAACAAATACGATACATCACGTCAAAAATGAGCGAGTACAATGACATGTGTAAGTTTCAACTGATTTAAAAAAAAATCGGTTACTGTCACGTAAAAGATATTTAGCTCTTTTTACTAGGAAACTTTTTACTTTCTACTTTTGTCATTTACTACCTCAATCGGGTCATTAATTCTTTAAATACTTTTCAACTAAGTATTACGAGTGTTTAGAGGGAAAGCATGTAGGAGCTTAAAATATTCAAAGCATGCTCTTTTGATTTGAGGAGAAAAAAGAAGTTTGAAATGTGTTAAAATGCTTATCGTTTAGTTACTACGTCTTAACTCATACAACCACACAGAGAAATGAAGAATGTAAGTCTTCTGGATATCTTGGCCTCTAAATCATATTTTTAAATGAGACAAATCTATTTTAATTGAAGAAAACGAAACACCAAGGGCTCCTATTAACCAAATGCTTAAACCTAAGATGTCGCTAATCGGGAAAGCAATAACAAATTCAATCAAATGCTACCTGATTTCAATCCAAATCGCTAAATATTTACATATTTTATTTATGTGATAACATGTGAATAAAAATACTAAACTTTCCATATGTACTTTGAAATCTGACTGATTATATGTAAAAATCTATTGGAAGATTGTAACTAATTAAATGACACTTAAATATACAACAAATAATAAAACAAATATTAAATGAAATCAGAAAAAATTAGGTATAAAAGTAACTAGCTCTAATGAAAGGTGTCCATCAGCAGGAAAAGCAGAAACAGATGAAGCAGTATAACCAGGAAAGAACGGATTAAAAATGAAAAAGAATATTGAAGGAGATGTTTGCGTTATAAAAAAACATTCTAATAGCTGGCAAAACACTTCGAAAAACTTATATATTTCTAAAAACTATTTTCAAATCGAAAGACACTGGTGTAAAAAACAAACGACCATAAAAGTTAACACTTTGGATTCAAACACTTAGGAATCAAATGGCAACAGAAACTGAAAGACGCGGTCTTTTAAGCCACAATTTTTATTTTTAACTGGGATTAATTAAAAAAACTTTTTCCACAAAATAGGTTTTCCAAAGAAAAGTAAAGAACTCCATTAAAGAAAAATGAGCAAAAATCAAATCAAATAGTCTACCAAGCGCGAAACTACCACAAATCAGCATCGACAAATAAATGAAACCCAAAACGAACACAAATTACAATAAATAACCGTGTCAAACTAAAAAAAAGCAGAAACTAACATAAGTTGGGCTCAAAACCCCTATGCCTTCTCAAGGCCAGAACATAATTTGCACTTTACTGAAAAAAATATAAATGTTTTACTTTTATAACTTTAATAAATCAAATAATATTAACATTTTGATCACTAATTATCAGTATATGTATATTAAACTGATAATGCACATTCATTTGTATTTTTTTCAGCAAAGTGCAAGTTATGTTCTGGCCTTGGGAAGGCATAGGGATTTTGAGCCCAACTTATTTTAATCTCTGCTCGTTTTGAGTTTGACTCGGTTATTTATTGTAATTTCTGTTCTGTACTGTAATTAATAATGTTCGTTTAGAGTTTCATTTATTTATCGATGCTGATTTGTGGTAGTTTCAAGCTTGGTAGATTATTTGATTTTATTTTTGCTCATTTTTGTTTAATGGAGTTCTTTACTTTTTTTGAAAAACTTATTTTGAGGAATTTTTTTTTTTTAATGATTTTCTGTTCGTTTTATATTGACATAGTCTTTTCATGGAAAAAGAAAATAATACTTTAAATCTTTTCGTTTTTTTAAGACTTTATATTTTGGCCTGCTATTTTTATGCTGAAGAAAAATTTTCAGGAGTTTTTAACAACATACACCGTTTTAAAAATCAGGACACTAATAGTAGTGCTAATTTTTTTCATACCTCCTCTAGATGGCCTGAAATGGAACACTTGATACCATTCGCAAACAAAATCTGTTTACTTTCTTTGGTAGCTTGGATACACTTATGCTATTTTGATTTGGTTAAATTTTAAGAGCAGAAATAGCCCCAAAAGTTTGAACGTCCCTCAGTCGTTCTTGGAATACTGCTGAGATACCTCATTGGGAATTAGCATTAACAAAGTGCATTTTGATTTAATCTTAAGGCAACATTTAGTTTTTAAACATAATGGGAAAATGGTAGGGTGGGCGTGGAAAGGGGACTAGTTGCCCTCCAATCACTTTCGAATATTAAAAATGGGGTCAGCCCTTTCTATTTTCAATCAAATGAGCCCCTTTCGAAGTTCCTACGACCACTCCTTCGATGCAAAGTGCCCTGGTCTAAACAGCAGCAACAACAACAAAAATAATACATTATACCAACATTGATCTTTACTATAAAAATGTCAAGCCTTCCATTCAATATTAAATATTAAGAAGGCCACTAGGTCTTTTAACTTTCGGTCAAAAGAGCACTTTTAGAGGTTTAACAATAGTACTTTCTAAAAACGTTTTATATGTCTCAAGGGAATGAATTACAACCCTAACCGTAAGCGCTGCTGGGGTAGTTGTCATCCTCTAAGACGTAATTTCCAGAACTTTAAACTACCTTAAACAAAATGGCTATCTCAAAATTTTGATTGGTTGTGTTTGGGGAAATGGTGAGCGTGAGAGGGGCGTTAGTTGCTCTCCAATCACTTTCAACTATTAAAAAAGGCACTAACCCTTTCAATTTCCAATCAAATGAGCCCTTTTGAAGTTTCTATGACAACCCTTTAAATAAAAACCTTATGTGCCCCCAGGAGATAAGTTAAAACGAGCGCACTGAAGGCAGGGGGTGGGGTTATCATCCTCAAAAACTTTATTTTTAGAACTGTTAACTATCCTGTATAAAATGGTTATCTGCAAATATTGATTGGATGTGTTTGGGGGAATGGTAGGAGTGAGAGGGGGGTTAGTTACCCTCCAATAACTTTCGTCTATTAAAAAGGGCACTAGCCATATCAATTTCAAATTGAATTAGCCCCTTTTGAAGTTTTTACGACAACTCTATCTATAAAAACCTTATATGCCCCCAGGGCATAACTTAAAATCTTTGCCCTGGGGGCTCTGGGTGTTTTGTCATCCTTAAATATATAATTTCAAGAAATTTCAAGTACGTTGAACAAAATGGCTATCTATAAACTTTGATTGAATGTTCTTGGAAAAATGAAGGGCTTGAGAGGGGGGTTAATTACTCTCCAATCACTTTCGACTGTTTAAAAGACCAATTTCAATTTCCAAAAAAATGAGCCCTTTTGGAAATTTTTACAACAACTTTCTATATAAACCGTATATGCCCCTAGGTCATAACTTACAACCCTTGCACTAAGGGCTCTGAGGGGGTTATCATCCTGAAAGACCTAATTTCCAGAACTTTCAACTACGTTGAACAAAATGGATGTGTTCTGAAAACTTGATTGGATGTGTTCTGAAAAATGGTGGGTGTGAGAGGGGGGTTAGTTACCCTTAAATCACTTTGGACTTATACAAAGGGAACTGGCCCTTTCAATTTCCAATCGAATGAGCCCATTTTGAAGTTTCTGCAACATCGCTTTCTATATCGCCCCAGGGCATAACTTACAACCCGTGCCCTGGGGGCTGTGGGGGGAAGGGGTTGTCATCCTTAAAGACCTAATTTCCCGAACTTTGAACTAATTTGAATAATATGTCTACTCTAAAAATGTTAATTGTAGATGTTCTGAGAAATGATTGGCATTAGAGAGGAGACAGCTGCCCTCGAATTAAATCCTCATGACAAAAAATGCCATAGAACTTTTAATTTCCAATCAAATGAGCCCTTTTTCAAGTTTCTATGACAAAGATTTCAATAAAAACATTATATGGCCCCAGGGAATAACTTATAACCCTAACTTATAATTGAATGAGCCCATTTTGAAGTTTCTGCAACATCGCTTTCTATATCGCCCCAGGGCATAACTTACAACCCGTGCCCTGGGGGCTGTGGGGGGAAGGGGTTGTCATCCTTAAAGACCTAACTTCCAAAACTTTCAACTACGTTGAATAAAATGGCTATCTAAAAATTTTGATTGGATGTGTTTGGGGAAAAGGTGGGTGGGCGTGAGAGGGGGGTTAGTTGCCCTCGAATCACTTTCGACTGATAAAAAGGGTACTAGCCGTTTGAATTTCAAATCGAATGAGCCCTTTGTCAAGTTTCTATGACAAAGCTTTCAGTAAAAACCTTACATGCCCCCAGGGCATAACTTATAACCCTTGCCCTGAGGGCTGGGGGGGGAGTGTCCTGCTCAAAGGTGTCATTTCCTGAACATTAAACTGCGTGGAACGAAATGGCTATCTCCAAATTTTGATTGAGTGTGTTTGGGGAAATGGTGGGCGTGGAAGGGGTGTTAGTTGCCTTCCAATCACTTTCGAATATTAAAAAGGGCACTAGTCATTTCAATTTCCAGCCGAATGAGCTCTTTTTGAAGTGTCTACGACAACGCGTTCTATAAAAACCTTATATGCCCCCAGGGCATAACTTACAACCCTTGCCCTGAGGGCCTTGGGGAGGGGGATGTCATCCTCAAAGACATAATTTCCAGAACTTAAAACTACGTTGAACAAAATGGCTATCTCAAAATTTTGATCAGATGTGTTTCGGGAATAGGTGAGCGTGAGAGGGGTGTTAGTTGCCCTCCAATCAATTTTGACTATGAAAAAGGGCACTATCCCTTTGAATTTCCAATTGAATGAGCCTTTTTTGAAGTTTCTACGACAACTCTTTCTATAAAAACTTTATATTCCTCCAGGGCATAACTTACAACCCTTGCCCTGAGGGCTATGTGGGAGTGTCCTCCTCAAAAACATAATTTCTATCTCGAAATCAACTACGCTGAACAAAATGGCTATCTCAAAATTTGGATTGGATGTGTTTCGGGAAATGGTGGGCGTGAGAGGGGTTTAGTTGCCCTCCAATCATTTTTGACTATGAAAAAGGGCACTATCCCTTTGAATTTCCAATTGAATGAGCCTTTTTTGAAGTTTCTACGACAACACTCTCTATAAGAACGTTATATGCCCAAGGGCATAAATTACAACCCTTGCCCTGTGGGCTATGTGGGAGTGTCCTCCTCAAAAACATAATTTCTATCTCGAAATCAACTACGCTGAACAAAATGGCTATCTCAAAATATTTATTGGATGTGTTTCGGGAAAAGGTGGGTGTGAAAGAGGGGTTAGTTGCCTTCCAATCAGTTTAGACTATTAGAAAGGGTACAGGCCACCGAATTTCCAATTAAATTAGCCCTTTTTGAATTTCCGACGACAACTTCTTCGATACGAAGTGCCCTGGTCTAAAGGAAATAATAATAAATAATACATTGTGCCAACATCGTTCTTATATGCCCCCAGGGCGTAACTTAAAACCCTTGCCCTGAGGGGTATGGGGGAGTGTCCTCCTCGAAAACATATTTTATACCTGGAAATAAACTACGCTGAACAAAATGGCTATCTTAAAATTTTGATTGTATGTGTTTGGGGAAATGGTGGGGGTGGAAGGGGTGTTAGTTGCCTTCAAATCACTTTCGACTATTAAAAAGGGCACAAGCCACTCCAATTGCCAATCGAATGAACCCTTTTCGAAGTTTCTACGACAACTCCTTCGATACGAAGTGCCCTGGTCTAAAACCAAGAAAAAAAAATAACACATTGTGCCAATATCGTTCTTTACTTATGCAGCACTATTGCGCTGCCTATGAAAAAGTAAGGTTTATCCCTAGTATATTCATGGTTAGTCTAAAAGAACACACATTTTGAAACATACGAATTGCATTCCCTTTTATCATGGGACAAACTCTGAAAACGTTGACATCTTTCCCGTGTGCAGCGATCAAAAAAATTGTTCATAACCAATACTAAGATCATGGCATAAATAGAATTTCAAATAAAACTCAGAATCGAGAATTATTTCTACCACTGAAGATCGTCCAAATTGCTTAAAATTACAGATTCATAAATATTTCCATGTATGTCTTTCAGATCAAAAAATGTTCTGTTCCAAGTATGACACCAACAAAATTATATTTTCTCGACCCAACGCATCAATCAAAAAACTAATAAATTTCAATTAAGGGTCTAATCCGTTCTCTTATCCACTTTTATAGTAATAGAACCTCTCTGGCATCTGAGACTCTGGCTCATGGTACGAACAAACTACATTTAGCAAAGTTAATTAAACTTTACTTGCGACAAAGTTAGACTGTTAAAATATGGTTCTTTGTCAGGATGGCAAAATTTTCTTTAAATTATTACTAATTTCTATACCCATCCCAAAATTGTCAGAAGAGCTTAAGGTTAATCGCCTTCCCGCGGCGGGTGGACTTCTAGACCAGTGCGTCACAAGCCACCCGCCTCGTACGTCACTACGCTCACTAATGTTTTGGCATTATCAGATGCGTGCGTGGTGCGTCAGATGTCAATCGTGTAAATTCACCCTTTGGGCTGTAAAAGGACCGAGCGAGGTAGCAACAGAAGGCTCTGCGAGAATTGTATTAGGTACGAGAAAAAGTACAATTGCAGAAATAAGCGTTGTCAGTGCTTTACATGAACTCCTATTCAGAAGACAATCTGAAGAAATACAGAGAAATGAAGAGAAATACTGATAATAATAGAATGATTTATTTTGTAATCGTCTAAGTTCGAAAGGGCGCTCTGTACTCATGACTCACTGTTTGATCTCTTCAATAGCCCCACCTCAGTTTATTGGGAAGCATGTGTCCCGGACCGTACCCGGATTTTTTCCTCCGAGGATGCTAACGATATTTTATTTGTGTCGCGAAGCGATACTTCGATTTCGTACGGTTTTTTTTTCTGGATCTGACGCTCAATACTCCGAGATGGTTAGAGATACGATAATAGTTGTTCTCTTCGAAATGGCAGAGCTAGAAATAGAAAAGCGCAAATTTGTGAAACTGCTTATGAGAACAACTTTGACTAAGAATAATTGACTAGTGGACGAAATTCTAGATTATTCGAAGTCCGGATAAGCAGGATTGCCAACTAACCGAGGCTCCAGAGAGGGAAGAAACCCGAAAAAAGGGTGATTTTGGGTAAAAAAGAGTGACATCAGAAAACGAAATCAGAAATAGGGATTCTTTGTCTCTACAGACATGTCTAGTCAATCTAACCTCGTTTCGTAGTTTATGTGCATCACTGTAATTTCTCAAAGATAGGTCAAAGATAACATGCTTCCTGACTGTTTGAACGCCCTTCGACTACGCTTCTCCGCTACAGATGAGTCTTTCCAAGGGGCTAAAGACACAATTTTTTGTGCCGGGTAGGTATTTTGGCGAGTCTAATGTGGCCAATTGGGGTATTGTCTGGTGAGAAAGTGGAAATTGCTCAGTTGCTTTTGACATAAAACGATTACCCAAATAGCGAGAATAGAAGTCCAAAAAAATACGAAACAAATCGAGCAAATTGAATCAACGATTTCTGCAGCAACAGGGGCTCAAACCTCGTTTACGCAAAAATATAGAGCCTACACAAAGGCACTAAGCAAACGTTATATATTGGTTATATTTATACTTCCAAAAACCAATCCAATTCGACTACATGATCATATAATACGAAATAACCAATCATGTTTACGAAGTCGCCGCTTTCGTCGTCGGACCAGTCGATTTAACAAAAGTCTAAACAATAAGAAACCCTTCCTGGTTATGCGTTCATATTATTCCTCTTTTGCTTGAGAACGCGCATGTTTTTTGCAATAAATGGCTCTATGTTCTCTTTACGCTTTAAACCTGGACGGTCTGCAGGCCCGCTAGACTTATATTTTGCTTCCGAATTATTGTTGTTGTTTTGGGGGGTGGGGGGGATGGGGGGACAATCCAGTCACTGCCAAATATTGTTTTATCCTCGACCTCCATTTCTTGTTGTTTTCTTGCAAAAGATTATACGAGGTGTAGAAAGCTATATCTCTTCTTCAGGCACGTACACAGGGGGGTGGGGGGGGTGGCTGTAGATTCGGGCCTCTTTTAAATCTGATTTTTTTATTTTTTAAGACTATTCAAATTTTCAAAAAAATTATGAAAATAATTTCCACCTCTGAAAAAATTTCTATGCATTTCCCTGTCCTCCCGCTATTTTCCAAAATCGTATTTGGTCCCTGAGTTGAAGAGTACCCGTATTTGCCTATTCCAGCCAAACGTCAATAATAATTATTGTTTTTTTACGACTTTTCTAAGCTATTTATCGGCAAAACCACTTACTAGATAAAAAAAATGATGAAATACAATAAGAAAAACATCCAAAGACAAACTAAAATATTGAGCCTACACAAAAATATAGAGCCTACACAAAGGCACGAAGCAAACGTTATATATTGGTTATATTTATACTTCCAAGAACCAATCCAATTCGACTACATGATAATATAACACGAAATAACTAGTCGCGTTTACGAAGTCGCCACTTGTCATTCCCTTTCATCGTCGGACCAGTCAATTTCACTAAAGTCTAAACTATCAGAATCACTCCAGTGTTCTGCTTCCATATTCTTCCTTTTTGGCTTGAGAACGCGCATCTTTTTTGCAATAACTGGCTCCGTGTTCTCTTTACGCTTCAAACCTGGACGGTCTGCAAGCCCGTTAGACTTATTTTTAAAAGCAGCTAGAACTGATGGCAGTTCTCTAATTGACATGCTTCTTAAAATTCTTGAATCTAGGAGATCTGGTAGCAAGGATTCATTCCAAAACTGATCAAGTTTAGGCAATATCCTAGACCAGTATTCCCTCGATCGCGGAACAACCACTTCCCAGTCGTGCTCGTTGTGGAATACGACTAAATGGCATTCGTCTCGATTTGCGATCTCGAGCTGTCCTTGTATTTGTCCATAATACTTGTGGTTTTTCTTCAACTGCAACCCCGAATATGAAGGCACCAAGAAATTTTTTTTTACTAAGTCTTTTTCATTAGCTGCTTCTCTGATTGTTTTTCCCTGGGGGATATTGTTTACAGTTTTTACTTCAACTGGTGTGCCATCAAGCAAGCGGTCATCGAGAGAAGCGGCAAGATATTGAAAATTGGAGTGTATCAGAAGGCCCATTTCTTCCCCTTTTACAATCGGCATGCCTAATTTGCTCTCGCATACCGCAAGAGCAGCAGGGTCCAATTGTAGACCTCTAAGCATAGCCACAGATTGAAAACCGCACCCACCATTCCGAATAGCTTTCACGATCGGGGCGGTTTTTGTGCTGCTTTTTCGGGATGCGATTCTATGGAAGTAAGTGCTTGTATTGCGAATCGTTCTCTCATAAACCCAATTATCGTTCCTTGACTGTCCTTTGGTCTTTTCATGAAGCTGATGAAGCTCAGTTTCATTCAGATTTAAGTTACGTTCTACATATGCAACCTCTGCCGCCTCCAGCTCTTCGGTAGTCATATCAGGCTTGTTGCAATTCAACCCGTAGTCTTGGTCACCATTAGAATAACTTCCGTTACTTTTCTTTTTCGCCTGATACCTTCCTCCCATAGAAGTGAAATGCCTCTTCAAACTGACTCTCGACCGGGCCCGGAGCTTGGCAGTCTTTGTGCAGTAATCTTTTCTCGTCTTAGAAGGGCTAAAACCAAACATTTTTTTCCATGTCATAAAATGCCACTTAGGACCTAATGAATAGGATAGGCTCGCTCCGTTAATTCGTGCGTGGTCCGACCAACGTTTTGAACGACTTATCTGTTTTCCACCTATGAACTGTGCTGCAACCGACACGTAGTTCTCTGCCAGGTTGGTTGTAGAGTCATTCTTTAGTAAATCCGCCTTACGACATACATTCTCGACACCTGCTCTGACGTCTTCTATAAATTTTTCAGGAAAATGTTCCAGCGTTCCTCTACCAAACTCCGTTCTGGTAATTGAGTTCTTTTGGCACAGCCCGCGTCACAATATGTGTGATTTCCAAACACATGGTTGGGGCCTCTCCGTAACAGATGTTTGAGATTCCTAACAGTCCCGTTGTCCTCTGAGTTTTTCTTTATGCTGCCACGTAAGTTCTTGGTAAGTTTCTGAATGACATTAGTTGTTAAGAATTTTGCATGCAAACCCCTGTTCCCCTTGGCCAAGTTATGAAGGTACGAAGTGTAATTTTTTGTTACGTGATTTGCACATTCTTCTTTCTGGATGAGATATCCATATGAAACACTCTGCTTCAGTTTGAGATAGACGCTAGAGTCCCCATCTCCGATGTAGCGCAAGTACTGTAGGTTATGCATGTCTTTGCTCGCACGGAAACCTTCGACAAGAATTTCAGTTTCCATGCTTTTTGAAGGCCCCTTATAATTCGTAAGACAGAGGTGGTTCTTAGGACTCTTTTTAGCCTTCTTTGAACTGTAGCAAACGTAGCAATGCTTATCTCTTACACCTACATTTAGTAATTTAAGTGTATATGTGTCGATGATCACTGCCACGCAGCCTTTTGAAGTGTAGTCGTGGCGTTTACTGCGCTTGTTCCACCCACCATCACAAACCACTTTTGTCCAGTAAGAGTCGTTCATGTATCTGTCTTGACCCAAGGCGAATTGCAATGATTCATGTCCATTTTCTATCAAGATATCAGTTAGGGCATTCATCCATGCGGTGTCTAATCACCTTTCAATACGCATAAACATTTCCAGTGACATAATTTTCAATCCTATCACGCCTAATATTTCGTTAAGTGAAGCAAATCCTCCGCCAGTGCCCATTACGCCCCAGACAACTTTCAAATTCTCGTCACCACATAACTTTTGATATCGTTCATTTATGGTGCTCGACTTGCTTGCACCGAAGCTACTTAGGTATTCCTTCACCGTGGTAATAGGGGAATCTGGCTCACTTTTTATTCGTATTTTCCAGTAACATGAAAGGCATTCAATGGTCAACTCCGTTTTGAGTCCAACATTCTTCACTGTATTCACTTTAAGTTTAGTCTGCCGGTTCTTGCAGTTCGTCTTATGCATAGTCACTACCGTCAGTTCGTGAAGAAAATGACGCAAGTTTACGACGCAGTTCACATCTGGGACTATTGAAATATCGATGTCATTAGCGGACGGTTCTGCACCACATGGCCTTAGAGGTGCCAGATTCTCTTCTCCTCTGGAGTCTTCCGTTACTGAAGAAGTCGAACATGATTTACTGGTTCCTTTTCCGTTGTCCTTCCCTTGTGTTTTCTTCCTGAAAAAAAGAAATAATCATATTATGAGAGTCAATTATCAGTCAACATTATTTTACATAATCTACCTGTATATGAGCTGCCAGTACCAAACCCGATTTCAAAGTAGCTGCGACAGTAGGCCTATTTTAGTGTGCTTTCTGATGCAAGCTCTTTTTCTAACAAAGAAACTATCAATTTGCTTGTATAACAGGAATAAACTGAAGTTGCAAGCTTTTTATGCCGCCGGTTCAGCCACCGGCTCAAGATGGTGGCTCAAAACAGTCAAATGGGATATTCCAGAATTAATGAGTCTGTAAACTCTCCTGAATGATTCCAACTCTGTGCTTTTCTACTAAAATACAGGTTTTCTATTTTTTACACCGTCATGAGCCGCTAGCGGTGCTCAGAGGAAAGATCTCGCCAATGTCCTCGGACCAAATAATAATAATCATAATTTATTTTTAACCCACTAGTTAACGAGAAGTGGAGTAACAAAACAGAAAGAGAAAAACACATACAAAACAAAACTTTTCTTGCTACAGAACTAAAACTAAAGAAAACAAATGCAAATCAAAATAATCGCACTAGAGGATGAAATGGACCTAATCGTAGGTAAGCTTCTTCTACCAGCTTAGAATGTAGCTTTTCATACGACACCAGTATGTCAGTTGCACCAAACTTGCGAATAATAATAAATATAATATAATAATAATAATAAATAATAAATAATACAGGACTAATAAATTAAAGAGCAGGTTTTAAAGTATAAGTCCACCAATTTTGGTGCTTTCCTATTATAGGAATTTCCTATTCCTAGGTTACTATTCTTGAGTTAGTATAAAAAATGAATTTTTAGTTTTACTTTTTTGAAAATTAAGTAAATTCGCTTTTCGGTTACTATGGCGCCAGGATCTCTCTCAACGAGGTTATAGCAGAAAACAAAGACCCGAAAAATTTAGGATTATCAAGGACACTGAAAATGTTTCCGCTGGTCTTCTTCAGCAAAATAAGGCTTTGCAGAACTTGTATTTTTGGCAATGTTTTTTACAACATCCTGTTGCTTTCTACTTCTTTCTAAGGCATTTCTGACTCAGATCAGATCAAAATCAATTCCTAGTCCGTAAACCAAAAGAAAAACCAAACAAATAGGGGACACCATTTCAGAGATTTCAGAGAATAAAAATGGAAAAATTGCAACGGTCATTTTTTGGATAAGTGTCTAAGGAAGCTACAGTAAATTTTCATCCAGGAATTCACTCCCTTTTCCGAGTTCTGTCGATTTTTCCTTTTATGGAAAAATACCATTGGTACGTTAGGAAGGAGATTGGCCTTAAGTTTTGATGTTGTTCCTCACTTTCAGTTGAAGAACCGTTTTTTTTTTTTTAATTTAATGTGTGTTCTTTTTTAAATAATTACGGGGAATCCAGTTTCACCCTCCAAGGAAAATTCCTTCCCCTCACGGGCACTCCATCCCAATATAGTTTTTTCCCACATAAAATAACCCCCACCAGGAAAATTCCCTCCAGACAATTCCACTCTAGCTGGAAATTACCCCAGCAAACTTCTTGCGATTGTTTTCAAAATTACACCGAAAATTATCCTCTGTGGAAAATTCTTCCGAAAACACCCCACCCCCTAGTAGAAAGGTGCTCCCGCAGAAAGTTCTCTCTGGAGACCAAATTCTCCCAGTACAAAATTTGTCTTGGAAATTTCATCCCTCGGGAACTTCCCTTCACGGAAAATCATCCCCGTAGAAAATTCCCCTCCTCCCCGAAAAATGCCTGTCTACTTCCAAATAAGAAATAATATTGGTAAATAATGGACAAATTTATTTACTTGCAAACTTTTCCCCTAGGGGCTGTGGGGGTGGTGTTATCCTAAAAAACATAGTTACTGGGTTTTTTAACTATGAAAAATACTGAAATTCGACGAAGCTTTGCTACTATTTTGATATAGCCTACCCTATGAAATAGGATGATAAATTTTGCATTTTTTTTGAGGGGGGGGGGCGAGCCTCCTGACTCTCAGATTATATAAATTTTATTCCACCCCCCTTTTTGGTACCCTCCACAGTTCAAACTTAGCGCCTTCTTTGTGGTGTCAGTCTGCCCATGCTCTTACTTTTTCAGACTACATTATCCATCTAATTTAATTTAGTAATGGTTGCAATTCAATTCAGAGTTTGCTAACCAGCAAAATAGATTAAAGACCTCCACCCCCCCCCCCCCAGTCCACTTACGACGTGTATGCCTTTGTCTATTATCGCTTTTAAACGATTTTTCTTGTTCCATATCATTTTATATATAATTAGTGATATACAGTGTTCTATTACATATAGGCTACAGTGTTCCACATACACGACATGCAATATGCTCTTTTAGACGTAATCTAAATAATACATCTAAAAAATTCAGATATATTCTAAATAAATTAAGTAATGGCCTTATCAAAAGCTTTGTTGATCAATTTCAGAATAATATATTATTAAATAGAAAATAATAGACGCGACTGAGGGTGGATCAAATGGCAATGTTTTTTTTTTACAAATGAAATAAACTGTTACCGAAGAATGAAGAGAGAGGGAAAGCCAGAGAGAGAGCGAGAGAGAGAGAGAGAGAGAGAGAGAGAGAGAGAGAGAGCGAGAGAGAGAGAGAGAGCGAGAGAGAGAGAGGGAGAGACAAAGAGATTGAGAGCCTCTCCCAGCAAAATACGACGCGTATGCCTTTGTTTATTATCGCTTTTACACGATCGTTCTTAGTCACTATAAAATATTTGGATATAATCTTTTCGATTTTTAATGTATTTTGTTGCCTCAGCCAAATTGGTCTCCAAATGTGTCGTGAGCCCCAGTCCACCTTCTTCAAGATCTTGTTCAAAATATGAAAAAACTGTGCTGGTAATTTTATAATTTATGTACTTACCGCATTTGTTTAAGATTAAGCCATCCTTTGTTCATCTTTTTTCTTCTGGTCATTTTTATGTAGTTCTCTTAGCTGACAAATTCCAATTAAAGACAAGTTGACAGTAAAACGCAAGCATTACCTGTCCTAGCCTGAGGTATGTTTCCATTCAGGGGGTGTAAAGTGGGGTTATGTAAGACAGGAGAAACAGAGTAAAAATTTAATTTTATTTATAAATTTATATATAATTAATAAATTGGACTAGAAAGCTGAAAAGTTTGGAATAAAGTAAATAAAAAGGAGCTATAATTTGAAGTTACTTTCGACTTTTTTGCTTTTATCCATGCCGTGCAAGAGTCCAAAATATAAAAACACAAAAACAATTGTGGGGGAATAAATTAAAAGAATCTAGAATTTTCAATCAGGCCAATTAATTTCAAATTTTTTTTTGAATTTATAGTACTTTCGATTGCTTCAAATTTTCCATTTCTTAGGCTCCAGACCTTTTTTAAAAAAGCTACCAGGTGTCACATTAGATTTTTTTTTCTATTTTCTAGGAATTAAATCAGAAAAAAAACAGGCCAAATTTTAGATCCTTGTCCAAAGATCACTTGTGCAAAATTTCATTGTGCTGGTATGCTGGGTCAGAGAGCAAGATCTCTTTTCTTAGCATAGGAAAATTAGCATTGCAATGAATTTAGCGACATTCACCTTAAACGGAGCAAGACAAAGGAACAAAATGTACTTGTGAAATTTCCAGCATTCATAAGTGACAGCGTACTTAATCTATTCAGCGACTGACTAAAAAAAAGGTAAACTAAACCTTGAGGGCGAAACCATCAGAGCTGCTTTGACAACGGTGGTTAAAACGCTTTTGGGGACTGTAGTTCCACTATAGCCAATAATCAATCGTCTTTTCCCCCACCCTTTCTCTCGGATGTCCAAGGAGGAATACCAACTCATGCATTTCATTGGCTTCAGCCCCAAGAAAGGTTTTGGCTAGTGACGCCTAAGATTGTAGTAGCATTAAAAGGAGTAGCAGTAGTACTCCTGAAAATTCCAACTTATTACCCTTAACTGCTGATAAATATTGCAGATACGCCTTTTTCATAGTCTGTATGCACCTAGTGTCTATTGATTTAGCGTGTCGTCTCACTCGATATCCCCTGAAGTTTCACCTTAAGAGCCTTAGTATTTTTTTTTTTTTACACATCAAGCATCAAATATTTCCTCCTTTCCCAACAATAAATATTATAAGTAAACAATGGGCAAATTGCATAATTTATAGCCCTTGCCACAGTGGGTGTGGGGGTTGTGTCATCCCCGGAGGTATAGTTGTTAGAACTTTCAACTATTTTGAGCAAAGTGGAAATCTCAAAGTCATGATCAGTATTGAGGGGTGTCATCTAAACTGCGCCAGGGGGCAGGTTGTCCTCTAATCATTTTTGACTCTTAAAACAGGCAGCAGAACTTTCAATTTTTTATTGAATGATCCCCATTAGAAATTTCTTCGAGAACCCTAACCATACGAAGTGACCTAGGAAAACACCAATGAATACATTAAAGTCCACTTCGCTCATATTCACCTTTCTAAGTATCTGATTTTTGTGTTTGATACGATTATTCATAATAATTTCGTTTGTTTGAGTTTGATTTACTCATCAATAGGAGGTTCTGCTCATTTACCTTATTATTACTATAAAACTTTATATCTACTCGTCCTAGATTTTTTTGGCTCGTCGCATTCCTACGAAAAATATTTTTGTTGGATTTTTTTTCTAATTGATTTTCGGTTAAAAGAGAGAAAATGCCACAACATTATAAGATATTCAATGTTAAATCATGATTGTAAGATTTTCTGATATTCTTCCCTGAAATTATTGAGTGAATGATGGATTCTTGAAGAGTTTTAACATATATAAAACATGCTTTATCTAATATTTTGTCTGAAGCGCAAGCTATTCCAAAACTATTATGCAACGGCCATGCAAGGACGACACAGAATCTAGAAATCATAAGGTACAGATTAAGATTATTCCAAATACTCATTTTTACCATCCAAAGTGCATTTTACTGAAACTCATCGTTATAGAATAATTTTAATGGTATTTGTAAATTTCAATGACGGAGATTTAGAAGAAATTGTGCCAGAAATTTTTTTTTGATTAAGACTAAGTCAGCGACATGAAAATCAAAACAAATAAAACGCAGAAAAATTATCAATTGCTTTCGGATCTTTCAACATTTTTGAAAGAACGTTTTCTGACAAATCGGCAAACGCTTTCCTTTTAAATAAAGGAGATTCAAATTAATCTGTGCACAATTTGACAGCATAACTGATCACATTTTATAAGAAATGACAAAATTTAAACATAAACATGTGTAAATAGCCCTCTAGTAGAGATGGGGAAAGATGGACCCTCTCCCCCAAAGCAGACTGAGATAGTATGATAGTCCAAATTTTTCAGTGATTTTACGAGAGATGGTCAAAACAGAAGGTTTAAGTAGGAGGTTAATAAGGGGTATTGGTCTTCTATTACTTAACGTAATAATTTTTTTCGCTAACTTGGTTCTACTTGCCAGATTTTAGATAGGGGTCTGAAAATAAATTGTCATCTTCACCAGACTTTTATTTTACACTAATACAACAATGAAACAGCCAATGCATAAGGTGACTTATTCTTCTTCTTGATTAAAAGATGAATACATATAATTTACTAACCACCAACTAAGATGTTTTTGTATGTTAATCCTCCTCGTGCCAATGCTTTTAGAAAGTGATTTGTCGCTATTTTTTTATTCTCACAAAACCAAAAATTATTTTAACGAACATAATCGAACCAGTTGCCTTACAACTTTCTGTTCTATAGGAAAAGGTAGGGAGGGGCAAGGCAGGTTCAGATATTGTAAGCACATTACTTTTTATATCCTACTATATTTTAAAAACCATGACAAACTAAAATGCCCATTATATATATAGAATCGTCATGTGGTTGACTTCTTCTGCCTGTTATTAATCCTTGGAGAAAACAATATAGAAAATAATTAATCGCTCATTTTATTCTCGTAAAACATAACAATTAAAAACTATGGAAATACTTTTGACAATTATCTCTAATTAAACTAGGCACTCTGTAAGAAAAGCAACTCCCAAATAATATTAAAAAAATTATTTAAAATATACATTAGAAAAGTTAATGGGATAATTGTTATTCGACAAATGATTAAAGGGGAAATCAGTGACTGAATCAATAAAGCTTGGGGAAGAAGATGAAGAAAGGATTGTCTGAAAACTTGTTGCTGTGCTTGGCTCTGGGTAGCGGGGCGGCATTTCTTCAAGCTTGCTCGAACGCTAAAAAAATAAATATATATATATATACATATCTAAAATTCTGGAACTAATATCAATTGCTTAATATTATAAAGCGAACTCTTCAAAAAACAGGCATGTCAATCTTTTTAGTAGGAAAATAATTTTTCACGTAGATTAAAGGCTTTTAATCTTTTTGGCTTGCTACTTTCATTAAAAAAAGATTTATCAAATGTCTTTGAAACACAAAACTTCTCAAACCAATAAAATAAATAACGAAAGGGTTAAGGTTTTTGTGAATTTTAAAATATGTTGACACTTATTCAAAGTCTTACTGCCCGAAGAAGACTTAAACGTTTTCTAGATGGTGATATTTGCCACAGTGAGACGCTATGATGAAAATATATTGGAGCTATCTACCACCAGGGGCGTCCTGAGGGGGAGGGGAGGTGGGGGTGGGGCACCCCTCCCCCCAAAGTTATTGGTATTCGGCTGAAATTGAGCAAAATTCTTGATTTCTGGAGAAAATTTGGCATAAATCAGGTAGCGATTTGGTAAAATTTACGAAAAAGGCCACACAATGAAATGAGCCTCGGGACGCTCCTGTCTACCACTGCCTTTTAAGACTAACAGGTGACGGTTTAAGTAAGGTAATTAAATAGATACTAAAATTTATTTTTGAGACTATTAGGGTGAATCATATTACTGCACAACAGAATCCTTCAACTGCTCGTGAATAATTTCTTTCTAACAAAAACTACTTTGAACGATTTCACGATTCGTTAAACATTCCCAGATAACCACTAATGAGAACACTCAAAAGATATAAACAGTTTTCTTCTGGAATAGCTTGATACGTATATGTGGTTCCAGGGGAAGATCTAGGGCCACAAATTGTATAAATGATCCTTAAAAACAAAGGCTTTATTGATACATGTCTATAGAAGGTTGGACGTATTATACCCTACTAAATTTGGGATTGGGTAAAGATTTTAATAATAAAAAAAAGTTGTAGAGCCATGGAATCTAAAATCCCGCTATCCATTCTTTATGTTTATGTATTTCTGATACAATTAATTATCAATCCGAGTCTGATAATGGTCAATGATCATGGGTTATTCTTCAGCAGAAAGCAGTGGCAGGTCTTGCCTCTTCAATTTGCTTTTACTTACAGCAAGTATTAAGTATTATTATATAAGTATTACACTAATATATATATATATATATATATATATATATATATATATATATATATATATATATATATATATATATATATATATATATATATATATATATATATATATATATATATATATATATATATATATATATATATATATATATATATATATATATAACAGGGGCGTAGCTTCAGCTTTTTTATTGGGAGGGGGGCAAGGGGCAAGAGGGATAAACCTCCAAATGGTCAATGAGCATGGGTTATCCTTCAGCAGAAAGCAGTGGCAGGTCTTGCCTCTTCAATTTACTTATATTTGCAGTAAGTATTAAGTATAACTAAGTACTATTATATAAGTATTACACTAAGTAAGTAACTTACTGCCAACTATGACCTCTACTTTATTTTAATAAAGATATAATTTTAAAATCTACAAAATGATTGTGCCCCTAAAATTTCTGCACCCAGGGTGAGTGCCTCCTCAACCCGTTTCCTCTAAACCCACCTGTAGGGAAAGGGGTGTTAAAAAACTTGTTAAAAACACAAACCTAAATGTGTTTTAAAGACGTCTGAAAATTCTGATGATTCTCTTCCGAATTTTTCACCCGTTAGTCTGAGGGAAAATCAAGTTTCTTTGTTGAAAGGGGCCATCACAAATAAGAGCCAAAGCAGAGATTGGGCCATTAATTGAATCATATTTCTTAATTAATTGGGTGAAAGTTGAGCTGCCTTTACTGTTAAGATTTTCTTAACTATCTGTTCTTGTGTTACTATAAGAAGACGTAGAAGGGAATGAAATTCCTTTTCAATAACTTTTTCCTCTTGTTCTACTTTCCGTTGCTTTATAAAGTTAGTTCTGAGCCAAAGAAAGTAAGAGCTCTACCTTTTATTGATTTCATTAGCCTGTTAGAACCAATTAAAATAGACACAAATTATATTTTTAATAACGTTATAAAACACATCAAATTCGGGAGCTGGACAAAGCTGGTTTTTACAGAACTGGATAAGGGACCTAAAGTTTGGCCATCTTACATCGCTGAACCTAAGGACGTGCTTATTCTGGCTTAATAGTTTACGGAGTACGTAGCAGCCCAGCTGTCCCTATCCTGGGACACACATGAGAACTCTTCCACCTAATGGGGGTGGTATGTACCAAACGATTAAAAAGTAAAGATAGCCCGTTCCTTCCCTAAGCATTCAATAGGACATTTTCCTTCAAGCAATAACGAAAAAATGTTACTATTTAGCACAGTTCATATAATTATCCAGTATGATCATTCCCTATCTCACCCATTATAAAAACCCGGACCGGGGTGCGAGTGCTCCGGAGAACGTTTTTGCAGATATAAACATAGGCGGTATCAGATCTTTTCACGGGTAGACAAGTCAGATTTCTCTTGGACGCAAAACTTGGCTTCAACGTTGGAACACTAATTTTGAAGAAACTAATTTTAAATTAATTTATTCCAATACATACATGAAAATCGGTAGTTAGTAGTGTAATGTTATTATTAGATGTTTTTAGGAATTAAAAATAGGTTTCGAAGTCTCAAGCTGGTTTCAAAGGCATTTTGAGAAAGTTTCTGCCAAAATACGTGTTCCAGGGTAGTTGGACCGCTGATGGCAGATCAAATGAGAGGAGCTGTTTGTACGCGCCGATATAAATATATATATATATATATATATATATATATATATATATATATATATATATATATATATATATATATATACATATATATATATATATATATATATATATATATATATATATATATATATATATATATATATATATATATATATATATATATATATATATATATATATACGCTACGAAAACTTTACGAAAAAGAAAGTTTTTTTTAAAGAAAAGTAAAGGCCATATTAAACTTAAGATCAGTAGAAATAGAAGCCTACAAAAATTCAAACTCAAAACGACCAGAAATTATTATTAAAGAATAAAAAAGGAAAGGAGAATAATTAGTATGGCGGTAACACTGCATATAAATTTATATGAATGTATATTTAGTGGGCTGTACTACTGCAAAAGGTAAATATAACATTGGTTTAAGAATGGAAAGAAAGACAAAGAATAAATTTACGACGATAATCAAGTGAAAAATAAGTTCTATTTGAATAATGCCATAACGCGATGACATTTGATTATGATATTTGGCGCTTCGCATTGATATTTCAGTTTTAAAAGTTTTATCAATTTCTTCTGAAAGGGAAATTACGTGGTGGGCATGAATGTAGACTTGCAGCTAAATTAAATATATTTAGTTCCACTTTTCACGTATGTTTATTGATATTGGTTTGATTTTTATTGTCTGTAGTACTGAGGAACTCATTAAGGAGATAATCAAACACAAATTTTAAAAATTTTTACCCCTTTGTTCAAAAAAAAGAGATAATCAAATAATTAAACTACTAAAACTAAAATAATTACTTGCTAGTTTATTTTCCTTGATAGGTACGTCTCTCGATTTCCTGATTCTTAAATTTTACTTCGTAATATGCACGTGTGCGGAAAAAAAAATAATTATATGAACTGTGGCAATTACGAACAATGCACGTTGTAACCATTTCTCATACTAACCCGCTAATGCAGAAATAAATGGGAGGAGCTTTTTGTTCGCACCGAGAATGAAGACCAGAAATGATCTGCGATAAGCTTACTGGATAATTATATAAACTGTGCTATTTAGCAAAGACGATAATCGGTTAAATTCAAAAATATTACAGAATACATAAATAAGCAATGCACACACATCACACAAACATAAATTAAGCAGTGGATTCAGCTTCTACTAATACTGTCAGCAATGAGTCGGTGCAGGACAACAATGGTGTATTGTAAACACTTCGGGTGGGTGATGGTGAGTTTAATAAGCTCAGATTCTTTGCCAGCTTTACCATTAATGTTAAAGTGTATATCCCTATCCCCCTTCCACTTCTTTCAACCCCCGAACGCATTATAGGAGACATTATCTCTCAGCGGAACTACACACTATTCAAGCAGGCTCATGCATCGCGTCATTCAGTTGCATGTGATTTGAAAATAGCGTCTTAGCAAATCAAAAAGTACACCCTTTAAATTATAATTGTTGAAACCTTATACAGAAAAATTGCACGATATACGATTTTTGAACAACGGGAAAATGTCACTTTTTTTACATGGGGTGCAGTGATATGTCTTCTTAGTTTTCTTTGTCGCTATTGAGGTACTGTAACATCACAGAGAGCTGTTTAAGGACTCATAAAAGATAAATCTTATGTCTCATCTTTTTTTTTTTATATGGCTAGACTCGACAAGGCCGTCATAAAGTGCCACATAGTGCACTAAAAGCGCAATTTGGGTGAAATTTTTGGAACGGAAAGGCTGGGCTGGACACTTGGACTTCATAAAGAGCTAATTAAGGGCTCGCTTATAAGCAAATTTTTACATTTAATTTGTCTGTAAAAATTTGACTTTATAAGACAACCATGAAGTGACACTCGGCACCCAAAGAGTGCTTTGGGTTGTTTTTTTCTTTTTTTAAATAAAAAATAACAAAAAAGGGTGTTTTCCAATGAAAACACTCGGTGGATAATTTTCCCGGAAGCCGCTAGCGGAGACTAGCGGCTTCACCAATGGTCCCCGGCACAGCTATGTGGCAGACTTGTATATATTGATTCTCATTGTCGCTTTTCTTCTAACCACAGACAATGTGAACTTCTTCTTGATACTATGGCGTCACCATAGTTTCGTTATAACCACCCTGGGAAAATTTGAATTTTTCCTTAAAGATGTCACCTGTTTAGATCTTTCTTGTGACCAGAAATTTCAATAAGCCAGTTTACCTAAAAAAAAAACTATATAATATAACGTGATCTTTCATTAAAGAGAAATTTTTATTTGAAAGACATTCTCCAAATACTTCCTCAATGAAATTACCACTGGAAATTATATCTCTCGGTAATTCGATTTCATTGAAGTTATTTTTGGGAAGATTTCTATTTCCCAGGTCCAGGATGTACTTTGCAAATGCTTCCTGTATCGAGCCGCATATTTATTTCTGAGGATACATCTTTTAAATACTTCCAAAGGCAACTGTTTTATTTGACAAAAAACTATGGCCGGTATTAAAAATAAGCACAGTGTATGCTTTATTAAATGCAGGAGGGTTGAACAGTCTATAATCAACACCATCTAGCTCAGTGAAAATGAGCTGCAACTTTGGGGGCTATTGTCCCAGTGAAGCAGCACGTTCAATTACATCATCTTCCGCATCTCGCATTTTCTTGTAACCTTTTTCATAGTTGCGTCTTGCAGTATTTCTTCCAAGAGATCCATTAGGTTGCGAGAGATCCCATAATTTAAAGGATCCCCGAAGTGTGCTTCAACACCTTCATGGGAATCTAAAAAGTACATAAAAATTGTTCTTCAAACCTAGTATTCCTTCATTTCCATTTTTGACTCGTTCTGATTCTATTTTACTTGTCTTCTAACCTTCTTCTAACATTCTTCTCCATTTTGATTTTCGACTCGTACTGATAATCGCTGTCACATGTCTTCTACACGCATGATTCTATGTTCTTTATTTTCATTTTTAATTTCTTCTGATCCTTGTTGTCGCATGTCTTCTAATCGAAAAATTCTTTGCTCTTCACTTTCGTTTTTACTTGTTTTGATGCTTGCTGTCATGTCTTTTAACCGTAAGTGTCATACTTCATTTTCTCAAACTTATGACATAACTAGATCATTTTTTCAGGCCACAAAATCCCAGGATTCCAATTTTCAAAAAAAAAAAAAAAAAATGAAGCCTTTTATGAGAAAAAATCTATAAATAGGTAAATACACGATTATTCCCTGTTTAAAGTATATATATATATATATATATATATATATATATATATATATATATATATATATATATATATATATATATATATATATATATATATATATATATATATATATATATATATATATATATATATATATATATATATATATATATATATATATATATATATATAAATATATAGGCCCAAGTCGCTACCCGAGTGAAGTAAAGTTCACCAAAAAAGTCTGTGGACCTTCACCAAGATCTGAATATATATCGTGCAGGGTAGCTATATTCCTTGTTGTACTATACTACCCCAATGAGATGGGTCATAAATTGGCGACAGATTTGTCTAAGAGATGTTTTGCAAGCTTAACTCAGATCACTATTGCTGTCGTTTTACAGTTTGCATAATCATTGTAGCATATTTGGCATTGATATTAGACATTCTCAAGTTTCAAATTAAATGTACAAGAATTTTATGTGATTTAAAATGTATCTCCGTGCAAAATAACTGCTTTTTTGGTTCCTAAAAAAGCATTAAACAAACATATGTTTATAAACTTACATTTCAGAAATAAGTTG
The DNA here is from genome assembly GCF_049724085.1 of Artemia sp. Qi Xiang Cuo. Classification (NCBI taxonomy): domain Eukaryota; kingdom Metazoa; phylum Arthropoda; class Branchiopoda; order Anostraca; family Artemiidae; genus Artemia; species Artemia sp. Qi Xiang Cuo. The sequence goes on from NC_142799.1 coordinate 23,635,532, forward strand.
TTACATAAAGTTGGCTGATACCACAGGGTTTCTTAAAAGTGGAACAAAATTAATAGATATAAACAAAAAAGAACTCCCGCTAATTAACAGGAAACAAAAACTGTCTTCTTCAATTTAAGAAACAGTAGGAGGATCCTATTGATAACTGTTACAGCTATTTAAGTAAATCGAATAGAAATTAAACCAGTAAATGAGACCCTTAAATAAATATAATATAAGATGCCCTCCCTCCATTTTTCCGGCTAACATGGACTTATTTTTGAGGCTTAGTTCTATCCAGGATTCTATATTACAAATATCCAGCTCATTTAGGATTAGAGAGCGACAATACAAAATGACTCACATTTATGTAATTAAGAGCACTTAATTGTGTGTTTTTGTAACTCAGGGAAAGATAGCATGGCCCTCCCTCACGCCCCCCCTCCCGAAAAAACTTCCTTCTTGCTGCTTTAGTTGTTTTGCTGTGTTTAAGATCTGTTTTAAGCAGAATTAAGGACACTATTTGACATCCTTTAATATGGATCGTTTAGCCCAATTTTTGAATGCGTCATTACAAATAATGCTAAGAAAGCATAAAAACAATGTCTAAATAATTTCATAGTATAGTGAAAGCCAAGACATTATGTATGTTACAATTCTCGGTATTAAAACGTTCTCTCTTAAAGCACACAGGGATTTTATTGTCTCATCCTGATCCGTATCAATTACTCATCCTAACGGGGTATTTCATTCTATACAGAACCGTTACTTTGTCGATTCCTCATTATTCTGTCATGCATTTGATATCCTCAAATGATTCCCAACCCTCAAATGTATCTTAGGCACGTGCCGTGCTTATACTCACCAGGCAGGGTTCCCAGTGCGTTTGCAGTGGAGCCTAGCGCAGTACTCCTACATATTTAATATTTAGGGAGTCAGTACACCAGTCAGTTAGGTGACTACGGAATAAAAGATACAGTACTTACCAATCTTTTTAAGCTGGATATACAAAAAGTGCAGACTGGTTTTGCTGGCTCTCCTGGTTTCAGTTGTAAAGGCCTTAAGCAGGGCTGCTCACACGTTCCTGAAATAAAATTCAGAAATTTCACATATCTACTTCTAAGTTCTGCAGCAGAAAAGGGATAAATAACCATATAAAAAGAAAGCTAAGACCGTCTCAAGGTGTAATAAATATTATCAGACCCAGAAAATTGGCATTTCAATATTTGACTTCGGGGGAAGGCCAGGTCCAGGAAAGAAGGATTAGCTGATTTATCCCCTTCCCTGAAATATCTCTAAGCCTCGTAAATTAGTCTTAAAAATGAGACTGAAAAACCCTTATTTGAAGCTATTAGACGCAATTACACGGAAGTAAATACCATACTCTTCATTTTGGTGACTTCTCCCCCGAAGAAAAAATTCGGGTACGGCCCTGCTTAAGGGTAACGGCCAAAAATTGATTAGTGGTTCAAGTGTTCCCTTTTGGTGGGAGGGGTGTTTACTTGATTAACTAGGGAATAACTAGAAAGACGAAGTGTATTTTGTCTAACAAAGGTTCGTGGAAAATATTTTTATCAAGAGTAGATCGTAGATAGCCTTCAATGTATGGAATTTAGCAGCCTACTCAATACAGATAATTCATTGAATAAAAGGCTTCAATAAATCAAAATTTATTGTTATTATTTAAAGTTAAAGCTAATTAATCCTCATGGGGCAGCTACGGCCATACTTAACTTATATACAAATAAGACAACTGTGAAGTATGGTGTATTTCTCTAAAGATATACCGTCTTATTGGTCCCCAGTGGGGGTTGATCAAGCCTCCACGAGGACAAGACCTTGGGTAGCGTGGTAGGCAGGATTCGTATCTACTCAAGATGTTGCTAAAACTACTTTAATAAACTAATAGACAAAATACAATACTAGAGTACACTCGTGAACAGTCTTCTTGAAGCCGTAGAGAATCCGAGCTATAGTCAACTTGCACCGGCTGGCACCGTTGATTTGGAAGTGGCTGCTGCACTTTCCAAGCTCACCGTCTATAGTTGGCTAGTGGAGGTTGCTGGAACTCTCCGACGGCAGTTGATGTGGATGTTATTGTTAAACTCTCCCAGCGCACCGTACTTTATAGAAAGGTGGAAGTTGCTCGAACTCTCCCAGCGGTTTTCCTCTAACCACCTGTCACTGTTGGTTCCAAAGCTGAACAGTCCAAAAGTTGTCTTTTCCCCCTTCTTATCTTCCAAGGCCCAAGCATACAATTCTGGTTCCATGACCCCCAAAGTAGCCTCTCATTGGCTGGTAGGTTTTTGGTCATGGTGATGGACTTCCTTGAATAGAAAAGAAGGCAGAAACAAGTACTTAAAACAACACATACCAACTATACCCTTGAAGTGGAACATGCACTAAATACCAAAAATATACCCTTAATGTAATAAAACACTAAATACGAGAAATACACTTATATCTAACTTGCGTAAGCCTAGCAACAATCTTTACACAACAGAGGTCAAAAACTAACTGTTAAGGAGCTAATTTACTTTATAATAATTTTGAAAACTAAATGAGTGTCTATTAAAGTTTTGTTAAACTTTTTCAGTGAAAGATTTTAAGTCGGTTTGGTAAAAATCTCGGGTTGAAACCTTCGGTTAAAAAGACAATTAAGGCATTTTTTTCTTTACAGTTAAAAAGAAAAATTCTGGGAAAAGCGGAGTATATGCAACGAAGGATATACTCTAAAAGATCGCTCTGTCTCGTCCATTATAAAGTTTTTTAGTTTGTGTGGCCAAACTATTTGGAATGGTCTTGGCGGTCTTACCATAACTTTTAGAGCTTGGAGCAGAGACCTGAATAAAGTTGATCGGAAATGTTTGGGGAAATGATAGGCGTGGGGGGATTCTCCCTTTGATTACTTTATACTATTAAAAATGGCAATAGCCCCTTTCAATTCCCAATCAAATTAGCCCTTTTTGAAGTTTCTATGACAACACTTCCTACAAGAACCTTATATGCCCCCAGGGCATAACTTACAACCCTTGCCATGAGGGTTGTGGGCGAGTGTCCTTTAAATTACTTTAAATTACGTTGAACAAAATGGGTGTCTCAAAATTTTGATTGGATGTGTTTGGGGAAATGGTGGCGTGAGAGGAGGGTTAGTTGCCCTTCAATCACTTTCGACTATTAAAAGGGGCACTAGCCCTTTCAATTTCCAATCGAATGAGCCTTTTTTGGAGTTTCTACAACAACGTTTTCTATAAAAACCTTATATGACCCCAGGGCATAACTTACACCACTTACCCCGAGGGATGTGGGGGAGGGTGTCATCCTCAAAAACATAATTTCCAGAGCTTTCAACTACGTTGAAAAAAATGGCTATCTCAAAATTTTGATTGGAAGTTTGGGGAAATAGTGGGCCTGAGAGGAAGGTTAGTTGCCCTCCAATCATTTTCAACTATTAAAAAGAGCACTAGCCCTTTAAATTTCCAATCGAATGAGCCCTTTTTGAAGTTTCTACGACAACGCTTTCTATAAAAACCTTATGTGCCCCCAGGGCATAACTTAAATTCTTACCCTGAGGGATATGGGGGGGGGGGGTCAGTCTCAAAGACATAATTTCCAGAACTTTCAACTACGTTGAGCAAAATGGCTATCTCAAAATTTTCATTGTAGGGGTTTGGGCAAATGATGGGCGTGAGTTGCCCTCCAATCACTTTCTACTATTAAAGAGGGCACTCCCTTTCAATTTCCAATTGAATGAGCCCTTTTTGAAGTTCTTACTACAACACTATCTATAAAAACACTGTATGCCCCTGGGGAACACCTGAGGGGTGTGGGGGGTATGTCATCCTCAAAGACATAATTTCCAGAACTTTCAGCTACGTTGAACAAAATGGCCATCTCAAAATTTTGATTGGATGTGTCTGGGGAAACGGTTTGTGTGAGAGGGGGGTTAGTTGCACTCCAATCACTTTCGGCTATTAAAAGGGGCACTAGCCCTTTCAATTTCCAATCAAATGAGCCCTTTTTGAAGTTTCTACGACAACGCTTTCTATAAAAGCCTTATGTGCCCCTAGGGCAAAACTTACAACCTTTGTCCTGAGGGCTCTGAGTGGGCTATCATCCTCAAAGACCTAATTTCCAGAACTTTCAACTACGTTGAACAAAATGGATATCTCAAAATTTTGACTGCTTGTGTTTGGGGATGTGGTGAGTGTGAGAGGGGGGTTAGTTACCCTCCAATCGCTTTCAACTATTAAAAAGTGGTGTAACCCTTTCAATTTTCAATCGAATGGGCCCATTTGAAGTTTTTACGACAACGCTTTCTATAAAAACCTTATATGCCCCAAGGCATAACTTACAACCCTTGCCCTGAGGGCTAAGGGGAGGGAAGGGGGGGTGTCATCCTCAAATACCTAATTTTCAGAACTTTCAACTACGCTGAACAAAATTTCTATATCAAAATTTTGCTTGGATGTGGTTGGGGAAATGGTGGGCTTGAGAGGGGGTTAGTTGCCCTCCAATCACTTTCTACTATTAAAAAGGACACTAGCCCTTTCAATTTCCAATGGAATGAGTCCTTTTGAAGTTTTTTTTACGACAACATTTTCTATAAATACCTTATATGCCCTCAGGCCATAACTTACAACCTTAGCCCTTGTGCCAGCATCGTTCTTTACTTGGGCAGCGCTCTTAACTTGAGCCCTTTTTGAAGCTTCTACGACAAAACTTTCTATAAAAACCTTATGCATTGTCCTGAGGGCTATAGGAGGAAGACTGTCATCCTCAGACATAATTTCCAGACCTTACAGTATTGGTGAACAAAATGGCCGTATTAAAATGTTGACAGAAGATGTTTGGGGAAATGATGGGCGTGGGGGGGACTTATTCTCCCTCTGATCACTTTCAACTATTAACAAGGGCAATAGCCCTTTCAATTTCCAATATAATGAGCCCTTTTTGAAGTTTCTTCGACAAAACTTTCTATAAAAACCTTATATGCTCCCCAGGGCATAACTTGAAACCCTTGCCCTAAGGGCTGTGGGGGGAGTATCCTCCTCGAAGATATAATTTCCAGATCTTTCAACTACATTGAACAAAATGGCTATCTCAAAATTTTGATTGGATGTGTTTGGGAAAACGGGGGGGGGGATGAGGGCGTGGAAGGTGAGTTAGTTACCTTCCAATCACTTTCGACTATTAAAAAGAGCACAAGCCCTTCCAATTTCCAATCAAATGAGCCCTTTTCTAAGTTTCTACGACAAATCCTTCGATATGAAGTGCCCTGGTCTAAAAGAAACATACGGTACCAAAAATCTAAAAGAAACAAACCAGAAAAAAAATTATATAAAATAATACATTGTGCCAGCATCGCTCTTTACTTAGGCAGCGCTCTTAACTTGAACCTTTTATGAAGCTTCTACGACAAAAATTTCTATAAGAACATTATGCCTTATGCACTGTCCTGAGGGCTATAGGGGGAGGGTTGTCATCCTCAAAGACATAATTTCCAGACCTTTGAACTTTGTTGAACAAAATGGCTATATCAGAATGTTGATCGGAGATGTTTTGGGAAATAATGGGCGTGGGGGGGGGGGGTGATTCTCCCTCTGGTTAGTTTCAACTATTAAAAAGGGCAATATTCCTTTCAATTTCCAGTTGAATGAGTCCTTTTTGAAGTTTTTTACGGCAACGTTTTCTATAAAAACCTTATACGCCCCCAGGCCATAACTTACAACACTAGCCCTAAGGAGTGTGTGTGTGTGTGGGGGGGGGGGGTATATCATACTCAAAGATATAATTTCAAGACACTTAAACTACGTTCAACAAAATGGTTATATAAAAATGTTGATTGGAAGGGTTTGGGGAAATGATGAGTGTAGGGGGGGCATTCGCCCTCTGATCCCTTTTGTCTATTAATAAGGGCACTGGCCATCTCAATTTCCAATTGAATGAGCCCTTTTTGAAATTTCTACGACAAACACTTTCAATAAAAACCCTTACATGCCCCCAGGGCATAACTTGCAACCCTTGCCCTGAGGGCTGTGGGGGAGTTCCCTTGAAGACATAATTTCCAGATCTTTCGACTACTAAAATTTTGATTGGATGTGTTATGGGGAATGGTGGGCGTGGAAGGGATGTTAGTTGCCTTCCAATCACTTTCGGCTATTAAAAAGGGCACAATCCCTTCTAATTTCCAATCGAATGGGCCTTTTTCGAAATTTCTACGAGCACTCCTTTGATACGAAGTGCCCTGGTCTAAAAGAAAAGAAAATCAATAAACAATACGTTGTGCCAACATCGTTCTTTACTTAGGCAGCATTATTGCGCTGCCAATGAAACAGACTGCTTTTCCTTGTCGTTTAAAGTAGGAATTGTAATTTTTCTGCATAGGGCTGAATATGGTGGTTCTAATGGTGCAGTTTTAATTTTGATGCGACGCCGTTTTCGAGGAGATTTATATATTTGTTTTACAACAAAAATTTTTACCATTAAAATTAGTCGAAATAATAATTACCATTTCTGAATCAGCTTCAGATGGGAATTTTTTCTCAATAGACAGTTTTGTTAAAATATGTTTCTAAATGCACACACACGGACATATACATATATGTTTATGATGTATAGTAATAGCAAAGAAGTGTATAGCCTACGTAGCGTCTGGTAGTTCCACAGTGAAACATCCGAAGTCACAAATAAAACACGCAATAACAGAACTAAGGGAAACTACCTCGACCCTATTGCTAAAAAAAAAGGATGCTTGGTGTATTTGCATGAGTAAGAGCTGGGAAATCAGCACTAGGTAAGGCTTTACAATGATAATTAACTATCAATAAAAACATTTGAAAATTCACACTTGGCAATTTGATATACCTTCAGAGAGTTGAGCTCCCAAGTGAGCTATATAGCTTGTAGCTAGTCTCAGAGTTTCAATCTTAGATAGTTTTCTGTCTGCTGGCTCTGTTGGTATAAGTGTTCTTAACGTCACGAAGGCTGCATTCACACTAAAATTAAATAATAATAATAAGCCCATGCCAGACTTCCTGAAGTGTATAATCATTCACACTTTTTGGTTACTTAATTTCTTACATATGCTTAAGGTTTATGTCCACTCTGAAAAACGCAGTTTTACGACGATCTTGCAGTTGTAACTTGCACAAAAAGATCAAAATGCTTATATCATTGGATTCATTAGTTGCAGATCTATCCATTCACCGAGCAATAATTATGATATTACTTGAAATTTCTCTTTGGTAAAATTCTAAACTTGATTAAAAAATAGGGAACCCGCACTTTTACAAACGATTTTTAATCAATTTCCAGTGCATTTTTAATCTAAGAACCCTTCTACACCAAATTTCTAAAATATAATTTGGCAGATGGATAAAATTGAATGTGATTTATGGAAAAATATCAAAATTGTCTTTTTTCTTTGATTTACAAAAATCGTAGGAAAGCAGAAAAATAATATCCTAAAAATTACATAGTGAACATAATCCTTAAAATACAGATTTTCAATAGTTGAAAACCTCACTCAAATTTAACTCTTGGGTAAGGAGGTGGGGAACATGAGGTGTCATATGTAATACTATCCTTGTCAGAACTCCTGCACTGAGAAGCGTCGGAAAAATACACCCAATTTGGAAGCTTCTCCTGGTCACCTTAGGCTTTTTTCAAAGCTGGATTTAAGGCTTGTATGAGAATATTTAAACATGACCCTAACTGTTGGAATTAGTAAGTCTTCATCATCATTACAAATATTGCCGCAAAGTCAGCTCGAAGCTTCTGGAATAATAACTGTAATGAATAGCCCTCATACAATGTAGAAAAATTTAAAAAAATAACAATAAAAGGTGAAAAGTGAAGTGCGAAAAAACTTAGAATATATTTTGAAATGGATTCATTTTTTAATTGTGAAAAATTATTAAGGTGACTACATACTTTATTGACGTTTATGTTAAAACAAATGTAATTGAGTCATTGCTTTTATACTCATTTTCATATTTAAAAAATGTTAACATCGGATAAAAGTATAACATACTAGCCGAAAAGCCCAGCTTTGTAGACCTTTGGCTCCCATATTTGTACCTTAATTTTCGTCTGACCGTTGCACGAGCCTTGAGCTTTTAATGCTGACTATTGGTCCGCTTAGGCAGAGTCTAAATGTAAAGAAAAAATCCTATGTAAAATTTTCTGATTAAACATAGCGTTGCTTTTGCAATGGTCCAATTACTTTTATTATTTTCCTCTTTTCTTCTGACGCAATTAAATTTTAGAGAAAATCTTAGGGAACCTCCTCCTATCCCCCCTCTCATTTCCCCAAAGTAATCCGATTAAAATTTTCGATCAAAGCTTTGTGGACATTTGGCCCCACATATGGTTTTCAATTTTCATCGGACCCGTGCTCGGGCCTTAAGCTTTTAGTGTTGTCTATCGGTTTTCTTGGGCAGAGACTAAATCTAAAAACAAAATTATAAAATTTACCGATTAAACATAACGTTGCTTTTTATTATGGTCCAATCATTTTTTTTCTTCTTTTCTTCTGGGGGTATTTAGTCCAACGTTATTTTGGGTTTGTTTAATATTACAAGCGGTAGTTTAAATAAAACAAAATACCATGGAAAAATATTTCGCTCCCTCTTCCCCCCCCCTTAAGTAGATTCTTTATCCATCTATACATATACTTTAGTCCAGTATTAATGTTTTACTCCATAAATGCACTTTTTTCTTAAAAAATGCACAAATTTAATATATATTCTACGCAAATTTGGTTCTACGCAATATATACGGAATTTAATAAAATGTTATATTGGATCTGTTTAATATAACACGGTGGGAGGTTATACTTAAAACAAAATAACCATAAAAAAATATTTCACCCCCTCCTTGTCAACTTTAATCGGATTCCTTATCCATCTGCACGTGTAACTTAGTTCAGTATGGATTTTTTATTCCATGAATACAATTTTTCTCGACAGGAATATATTATTTATAATATATAAGGAATATATTCTCGATATTCGGACTTTTTACCGACGGAAAACAGTTTTTACATCAGGCTAAAACATTCGATCCTAAAATTCAGTCCAGTAGCTTGACGGCCGTGCCAGTTCGGCTTAGGTTGTAGGTTTTACACCTTTGTTGTATTTATACATTATAATAATCGGGATTCTTATAAATAGATAATTTCAGAAGTTTACAGACATAGCCAATTAATTCATACGATGCTGTTTTAAATCGGTAAAGGGTTGAATGCTAAGAGATAATTAATTAAGTGAAAAGTGTTTGTCATAATATATACTAATTTGCCCTTTTGAGCCCAACTTGTGTTAATTTCTGCTCGTTTTGAGTTTGACTCGGTTATTTATTGTAATTTCTGTTCGTTTTGGGTTTCATTTATTTATCAATCCTGATTTGTGGTAGTTTCACGCTTGGTAGATTATTTGATTTTATTTTTACTCATTTCTTGTTTAATGGGGTTCTTTACTTTCCTTTGAAAAACTTATTTTGTGGAAAAAGTTTTTTTAATTAATTTCTCTTCGTTTTGTATTGACATAGTCTTTTCAGGGAAAAAGAAAATAATATTTTTAATCTTTTCGTTTGTTTAAGAATTTATAGTTTGGACTGCTATTTGTATGCTGGAGAAAAGTTTTCAGCAGTATTTAACAACACACACCCTATTTAACAACATACAACATACCTACAAATAGTAGAGTTTAATTTAGTTTCATACCTCCTCTAGTTGACCTGAAATGGAAAACTTGATACCATTCGCAAAAAAATCTGTTTACTTTCTTTGATAGCTTGGATACATTTACGCTATTTTGATTTGGTTAAATCTTAAGAGCACAAGCAGCCCCGAAATTTTGAACATAATACCCTCAGTCGTTCTTTGGATACTGCTGAGATGTCTTATTGGGAATTAGCATTAACACAGTGCATTTTGATTTATATTATGTTTTTGATTTATTTTTATGTTTTGATACATTTTGATTTATATTTTATTTATATTATGGCAACATTTAGTTTTTAAACATAAATTCAAATGGGAGGGTGGGCGTGGGAGGGGGATTAGTTTCCCTCCAATAACTTTCAACTATTAAAAAGGGCATCAGCCCTTTCTATTTTCAATCGAATGAGCCGTTTTCGAAGTTCCTACGACAACTCCTTCGACACAAAGTGCCCTGGTCTAAACAACAAAACAACAAAAAAATAATACATTATAGGCTACCCATATCGATCTTTACTATAAAAATGTCAAGCCTTCCAATCACTTTTGACTATTAAAAAAGGCACTAGGCCTTTCGATTTCCAATCGAATGAGCCCTTTTTGAGTTTCTACGACAATACTTCCTATAAACACCTTATATGCCCCAAGGGCATAAATTACAACCCTTAGCCTAAGGGCTGTGAGGGTGGTTGTCATCCTCTAAGACCTAATATCCAGAACTTTCAACTACATTAAACAAAATGGCTATCTCAAAATTTTGATTGGATGTGTTTGCGGAAATGGTGGGCGTGGAAGGGGTGTTAGTTGCCTTCCAATTACTTTCGACTATGAAAAAGGGCACAAGCCATTTCAATTTCTAATCGAATGAGCCCTTTTTTAAGTTTCTACGACAACGCGTTCTGTAAAAACTTTATATGCCCCCAGGGCATAACTAACAACCCTTGTCCTAAGGGCTGCGAGGGGGATGTCATCCTCAAAAACCTACTTACAAAACCTAAGACTAAGTTGAATAAAATGGCTATCTCAAAATTTTGATTGGATGTGTTTGGGGAAATAGTGGGCGTGGAAGGGGTATTAATTGCCTTCCAATTACTTTCGACTATTAAAAAGGGCACTAGCCATTTCAATTTATAATCGAATGAGCCCTTTTCGAAGTTTTTACGACAACGCATTCTATAAAAACTTTATATGCCCCCAGGGCATAACTCACAACCCTTGTGCTGAGGCCTGCGAGGGGGATGTCATCCTCAAAGACCTACTTACAGAACCTAAAACTAAGTTGAATAAAATGGCTATCTCAAAATTTTGATTGGATGTGTTTGGGGAAATAGTGGGCGTGGAAGGGGCATTAATTGCCTTCCAATTACTTTAGACTATTAAAAAGGGCACTAGCCATTTCAATTTCTAATCGAATGAGCTCTTTTCGAAGTTTCTAAGACAACGGGTTCTATAAAAACTTTATATGCCCCCGGGGCATAACTTACAACCCTTGTCCTGAGGGCTATGAGGGGGTTGTCATCCCCAAAGACCTACTTACAGAACTTAAAACTACGTTGAATAAAATGGCTATCTAAAAATTTTGATTGGATGTGTTTGGGTAAAAGGTGGGCGCGAGAGGGGGGTTAATTGCCCTCCAATCACTTTCGACTATCACATGCCCTTTTAATTTCCAATCGAAGGAGTCTTTTTTGAAGTTTCTACGACAACGCTTTCCATAAAATCCTTATATGCCCCCAGGGAATAACTTACAACCCTTGCCCCGAGGGTTGTAGGAGCGTGTCCTCCTCAAAAATATATTTTCTATCTGGAAATCAACGACGCTGAACAAAACGACTGTCTCAAAATTTTGTTTGGATGTGTTTGGGGAAATGATGGGCGTGGGGGGGGGGGCGAAGTACCTTCCAATCACTTTCGACTATTGAAAAGGGTACTAACCCATAGAGTTTCCTATCGAATGAGCCTGTTTTGAAGTTTCTATGACAACACCCTTCTATAAAAACCTTATATGCCCCTATGGCATAACTTAAAAACCTTGCCCCGAGGGTTGTGGGGGAGTGTCCTCCTCAAAAAGATATTTTCTATCTGGAAATCAACTACGCTGAACAAAATGGTTTTCTCAAAATTTTAATTGGATGTGTTTAGGGGAATGATGGGCTTGGGGGGGGGGGGGCTAGTTGCCCACCAAACAATTTTGACTATTAAAAAGGGCACTAGCCACTCCTATTTCCAATCGAATGAGCCCTTTTTTAATTTTCTACGACAACACCTTCGATACGAAGTGCCCGGTTATGGAGAAGAAAAATAAAATAAATAATACATTGTGCCCATATCGTTCTTTACTTCGGCAGCGCTATCGTGCTGCCTATGATTGATAATATTTTGATTCTATAAAAATTGTTCTTAATTGGTTTGCTTTTACTGTACCAAAGCTCCCATATTATTTTGTGTTTTCAGTAAAGCGCTAAGTTTGTATAATCCTAAAAGCATAGGGAAACATAATTAATTGGTTTATTTGAACTAGTTATATTGATATATATTAAATATGTTGTGTAGTAATAATTTTTGTCCGTTTTAAGTTTAACCTTCGCTCTTTACTTCCCTCGGAAACCTTTTTTTTTTTTTTTAAATTAATTATTGTTCGTTTTTTATTAAAATTTAATGCAGAAACAACGCTGCCATGATCTTTTTTATTTATACGGAATAATGTATGATCGTTTAAGTTTTAGTGTCACTTCTTAGTTTCAGATGAAAACTTATTTTTCGTATAATTTCTAATTATCACCGATCTAGGGGAGATAAGGCAGCTCTTAAAAATTCTGCAAACAACCTTGACAGCTAAGAAAAACTTTTAGTCTATAACATAAAGTTCATTATCCATACTTCACAAAACAATACATTTTTTTCAGGAACGTTTGTTTTCCGATGAGCAAAAAGCTGTTTTTACTCGGCCGACTTCGCCTAAAAAAGCCGTAATGAAGAAAGGGCTTTAAAAATCACCTACTGAGGAGCAAAAACTAGAAGGCTACTGTAACAAAAGAAAGCTGTTTAAGGGCTCATTTAAAAGCTTATATCTATACTTAATCACTTTTTATAAATTTGACTTGATAGCCCCTTCCCACAATGTGCACTTTCGGTTGTTTCCCCAAGTTTTTTAAATGAAACAAGTGCCTTTTGCAATGAAAAGGCAATATTATATTTCCAATATTATATGTTTGTAGGTAGTTAAAGGAGATGATTTTTTTTTTTTTTTGTAAATTTGTGCTCAAATAATAACATTCGAAAAAAAAAAAAGAGATAAATTTGGTCTTGGAAGGAGGTTTAGTTGCCCTCCAATCTTTGAGGTCTCCCAAAAAGGACACTAGAACAAAAAAAAACAAAAAAAAAAACAACAAATAGAAACTCATCCGTGATCAGTCTTCTGGCAAAAATATAAATTCCACGTTTGGGCAGGGAGGAGATCATAACCCCCACAATAACATTTTCTGATACGCTGAATCTGAAGGTCTGATCTACATTAAGATTTATTTAGTTTTTGGGGGTGTTTCTCCTTTTTTCGAAAATAAGGCTCCCTGTTTTCAAAATCCCTTAATCCATCAAATTCCCTTTTTCTGCTGAGGCTTGGAGCCTTTGGTAGGTAGATAGTAAACGTAAAGAAATTTATATATTTGCAATCTGCAAAAAAAAACTTATTCTTATCAATTGTTATCAAAATTTAATTTTTGAGTTTCGGTTACAATTCAGCTGAGTCGCTCCTTAATTACAGTTTAATACTATGAACTGTTTGATAAAACTTATTGGGCTAACGTCCCATTTTTTAATTAATCCTGTAGCAAACCGGAGTTTTTGAAGCACGATTAATGCTATTAAAGTGTAGTATTTCTGAGTCCAGTTGAAATGTGCACCATTTTAAAAAATTCTCTTTTTTGGGAAGCTTTTGGTTCCTTTACGTGTACGTAAAGGACTGAAATACCCTTTCAGACGTCTTCTTTTCTTCGATATATTTGCTTACTTGGTTATTCAGCGTAAGCAGCAAATTTATGGCAAATCCAGTGAAGATTTTTTTTTTTAACGCTTTTTGGGTCTCATTACAAAAATGAGGTTCATCGCAAAAACATAAGTTGTTCCCACAAAAGGATTTTTGTTCTTAATTAGAAAAATTGAATTCAGAAAGCAATATATTTTCACCGTTAGTACTGTTGAGATCAGGTTAGCATCTTAAGAAACTTTCTACTTCCAGAAACTCACAAAAAATGTATTTAAAAAAAAGCGATTGCAAAAATTAAAAGATAATTTTTGTACCTGAATTTATGCGTGTTCTTTTTGCAGACAAGAAAGCTCAACTTATTCTAAAGTAAAAATATATTTCCTTATTTTTAATTGTCTTTTTATACTTAAAATTCAATTAGCATTCCCCTTTTCTGCTATAAATCAAATATTTGAATTGAACTTATTCTGAACATATTACTTTCAATATTCCTATAGTCAAATTTAAAATGATATTAAAAAAACTTCAAACTACTGTTGAAGTTCAAACCATATTGATTGACATAGCCTATTTACGGTGAAAATTACATTTTTTCTACTGAAAAGTGGATAAATCTTAATAATTTTAATAAGTTGTTGGAATTCAATAAGCAAGTCACAATTCCAACAGAAGAATAGGAATTTTCTGTGACTTTTTTGAATTAAATAAGTAAGTCACAATTCCAATAGAGAAATTGGATTTTTTTTTGACTTGTTTGAATTCGAGCCAAACATTTTGTTGGAAATCAATTTTTTTTTTTTACAATGCAGTTTTTTCACTTGAGACACGACACCAAAAGTGCCGTTTTTTAGTGCCATTTGAACTTGATGATGGTGGAATTTATATGAACGACGTAGATATGTGTAATATCTTTTATATGAGCGATGTTCTGGTCCCAACGATGTTCTGGTAGTTTGCTAGTGCCACCCTTTGAGAAATTAGCACAAAAAGTGCCATTTCAGTGCCATATGGTACTTGCAGATGGCAGAATTTATAAAAAGCACGTAGATATGATATATAGCTTTTGAATGAGCCATTAAGAATCTCTTTATGATGTTATAGTAGCCCGCTAGACCTGTTGAAAAAAAAAAAAACAAAAAAAAAAAGGGAGAAAGATCAGTGCTAACGATAAAAAAAAGTGATTTTACTTGTTTTTCAGGGAGCGAAACTGTAACTTCCCTGTACAAGGTTTTGACCATGTTGATTTCAATGGTACACTTTTCATTTTGATATGACGCCATTTTCGGGGGATGTGAGGCTTATTTTTCGAAATCAACATAAATTTCTTTTAGCAATAAGCTTTTACTCTTAAGACGAACCGAAATAGTAATTAACGTTCCTGAGTCAGTGTCAGATGGGAATTTTTTTTTCACTAGGCAGTTTTTTTTTCAAAACGCGTTTTTTAACTTTTAGTTACTATGGGCTGTGGTTCGCTCTTTACTAGGTTGCAGCTGCCGCTGCAACCATGATACCTTGCCTGGACATGCTTTAAAAAAATGAGCCTAGAAAATGACTGAAAAAACAACAGCGGATACCGATATTCCTGATACGATAAATGCGATACCAATACTCACGATACCGATCCGTGCGATATCGATACGCCCGGTACCCCATACAGCCCTTGCCCAGGGACTATGGAGGGTCATATCATCATCAAAACCACATATATTGGACCTTTGAACTATGTTAACAAAATGGCTATCTCAAAATTTTGATAAAACTAGTTGAGGGGGGGGGGCTATTTGCCCACTAATCTTTTTGATCCCTTAAAAAGGGCACTTACAAATTTAATTCCCTTTCGAGTGAGCTATTACAAACCTCTCTATGATGCTCTGGCCACCCCCTAGCCCTTCTAGAAAAAAAAAGAAAAAAAAGGGAGACGCACCAGTGCTACCCATGCAAAAAAGTTATTTTCATTGTTGTTCAAGGTGGGGGATTGTAATTATCCTACAAAAGGTCTTCGACCATGCTGATTCCAATGGTATACTTTTTATTTCGATTTGACGCCATTTTCAAGGGGTTTCGGGCTCTTTTTCGAAAACACCATAAATTTCTTTCTTCTAAGATTAACCTTTTACTTATAAGATTATACGATACAACAGGTACCATTTCTGGTTCAGTGTCAGATGGAAAATTTTTTTCACTAGACAGTTTTTTTTTTTGAAAACATGTTTTTGAACTTCTGATTACTACGGGCTGTGGTTCGCTATTTAATATGTTGCAACTGCCGCTGCAACCATGATATTTGAAACATTGTCTCAGTAATGAATGAAACTACCATTTAGAGCTGTAGAGAGATTTTCAGACGAATTATGAGCCCCCTAAAAAACTGTAATAAAAATTGCAGCAAAAGCTGCAGAATGTGAAATAATGTAAAGGAAACGCGAACCAAAGGAAATTGCGAACCAAATCTTTTTTATATATAGAATAAGCCCAAAGCCTTAAAAGGTAAATTTCAATTTTGAACTACTGGTTAAAATTAGTAGCTTGGCTTAATGTCCCTTTTGAAAAGTTTTCTTGTCAATGTTTTCCCATAAATATTTATTCTATTTCCCCCTCATGTCCTATATCCTCACCCTTTTTTACTTGGCACGAATGTGTTTTCATCTACAGTCTAGAAAACATCGCTTTCTTGCCCATTAGATCTAATGCGCCCATAAAGAGAATTACAAGATAATTCAAAACTGCACCATATTTCCTAAAATTATCAAATTTCATTTACATAGTTAGGCTAACAATACGCTCATCAAAATACCTCCCTTTTAGCGGTTTCTAGACATTTTTAGTTCTATCTTGTCTTTTTTTAGGAGATTTGATTTGTATAATGAACTTGGACATGCATCTAAAGCTAGCCTAGTCCAAAACAAAGAGATGAAATCAGGGGGAGCACATTGATAGTTTGATAACTGACGCAGACATATTTTGTAAAAATAAGAAGATCACAGAAAATTGCTGGTAGAATAGACAAAAACTGAAGAAAAATCACGGTAAAACTTGAAAACTTAAATAAAATTATGGTGTCTCATGGCCCAGCTTGACAATATCTTTTTTACAGCTTAATCAATGACATATGGTAACTCCTTATTGATGATACATCGGATGAAAATACTTACCTCATTGTTCTGTCACGCTCACGAGCATTGTTACCTCCAATCCTTGGTTTACCATCATCAATCCCTTGTAAGAACCCAATTGTGTCACCCCCCATACTTTCAAGGTCACTAGAATGAAACAAAAATTTAGAATCGTCATCAAAAACTCCGTCAAACGAAAGTTCAACTTCTTTTGTTCTCCTTTTTTTCTTCACTGGCTCTAAAGCATTGCTGAAACGACACGACATATTTTTCCAAGTTGTCTATAAACACTAATCCTAGAAATTGTGGTTGGAAATGCTGGAAAATGTGCTTTAATCTCATTGGATGATCTTAGGAAAGGTGGGTAAAACCTGAACCCGTAGAAGTGCGAAGGATGAAAATGTCTAAACGTTAACAAAATAATAAAATTAAGGTCAGTTGTGAAAATGTATCACCCACAAAACTGTCTAAGAAACACGGAGTCAGAGTTTTATTAACTAAAAAACCATTTTAATCCTAATATACATGGACTTTTAGCGCTCTATGTTCATGTAGGGAGATAATAGCTTCCTCGTGGGGTTGCACAGTTCAAATTTAGGTAGTTTTCATTCACATTAAACGAGTTTGTCATGCAAAAAAAAATTATAAGGTAACTAAAATTCACATTTTGAAGATTGAAGGTAGCAGATATAAATTCTAACAGAATCCCATTTCCTAGTGATGCCAGATCTCCTAAATATTGAAGGAGGCAATGATTTTCCTTTAGTCTTTAATGAAAATTTAAAATTTGAATTTATTAAAATCTAGAGAGGGAGAAAATTCCGATTTTCTAAATAAAGATGCAAAGAACGCCATTTTCTCAAAATATAAGAGGCAGTCACCACCTACTCCCCTTCATGAAATTGGCACCCCTGCCATCTCCTTCTTAAAAACTCACTGAGAAAAAGTTCATAAAGCCTAGCCTCCCCCTCTGTTCCCCAATTCCTGGATCCACTACTATGAATTGCATACTATTGGGCATCAATTGTATGCATACACTAGATTTTTAAACACACTTTAGTATGCAATAGAACTGCATACTATTGGGAATCGAATTTATACACGCACTAGATTTTAAACTAAATTTTTAACCAACCATCCATACAATTTGAATTAAATATCCCTTCCAAGATCTACTCAGGGCGTTAAATTTACTTTAACGTCAAATTTACTTTAATTTACTTTAACGAGTTAAACTTACTTAACGGAGGTTAAATTTACTGGTTCTATTAAGGCTTCGGCGCAAAACTCAGTTTTTGAGTGTCTTACAGGGAGCAGTTGGTTTCCAGGACGGGGAATCCCTTTCTCCTCCAGTTTACCTCCGTTTTATTTCCGCTTAAGAAGCGTATGTCTTTGGAGGGATTTTTAACATTTAAATTTTGTAATTAAACTATATTTTGTGAGTGCCTCTAAAGGGGAAAATCGCCTTACTTTTAAATTAGCACTATTTTAGAGCTGCATTTGCACTGCATGGACCAAGAATTATGTTTCTTGATCAATTTATAGATTAATTAGTGGTAGAATAATGAGAACGTTTATTAAATTTATGTTTTAATTAAATATTCATTAAATTTAGAAATTAATTCATAGAAACGAGAAAGACTAAAGGCAAAAAGGAATAGTTGAAAAGTAAATCTATCCAGGATTTAAAAACAAGCGTAGTGCTGTTTCAAAGCTTGAAAGGGTAAGTAACCAAATCGTTCATGATTAAGAAAATAGCTAAGAAGGCGGACATTGTAATACTAATCAATACTATAAAACGCAGCAAAACAGTGTATTCATCAAATAATTTATATTTCATATTAACTTCGAATATATTAGTTCTATAAGATCTAAAACTACTAATATCAAGTATTAATTAATTTGTATCCTTTTAAAAAAGAAAGGAAACACCTCCAAAAAAGTTCGATCTTGATGAAAATTAAATCAAGAAGAACAAGATTTTTTCAGAATGAAGGTTATAGCCATCAGTCTAAAAATTTGTATAGTTTATAATAAAGTAAATAAATATTTATTATAAATTATAATAAATATCTATTATAATTTATTTTATTTTTCTAAGAAAGATAGTCACGAGTATTTTTTATGTGACTAATTATTTTCTATAGTCTTTTTTAAGGGTTGATCGTACTCAGTCGGTGAATATATAATACCAAGAAGCGGCGTATTCGAAATCAAATTTGGAGTCTTTTTAAGACTTTAAATACTGAAAGAGACACCGCCACAATAAAATACCACTTTCGGTCATATTTTGCCGAAAAGCAAAATTTTTCATCCAATTAGGGCTGAAATGATGTCGTGTAGAAATACACATAGCAAAAGTACAGCTATGCGAGCTACTGCAAGGCCATAATACAGAAACTTAAAACTTGCCTATATTATATAAAATAATCTAAAAATTTCAATATAAAAAAATATCAGTAATTCAGCCTCCAATCGCAAACGACATATTGCTTAATTTACAGTTATACACTTTCTTGGTCTATCATCCCCATATATACAGTTAAAGTTCTGAGCTTCTTTAACTGTATTCGAGAAATATGGTATAACTTTTTCTGTAAGTGTTTACTCTATTTTTTTTTAGTTTCAAAGATGTACAAAAAAAAACTCAACCCATTCAAAACGCAGCCCGCAATACTTACCTTGCAAGATTCAACGTACAAAGAACTCAATTCGAAAAAATAAGTGCTGAAAAATTCAATAGGGCAAAACCTACGCAACATGCAGCAAAAAAAAAGAAAAAGAAAAAAAAACTGTCCAAATTGAGCTCAACCCAATTTTGACCTACAATGATTCAGTCCAGCGAAACCAATTCAGGAAAAACTAATCTCAAGCGAAATTAAAAAAAAACAAACTAATATCAGCCAAATTAAACTCAGCCCAAGCGAAATCTAGGCTATGGGTACACTCAAACAATGAAAATTGCAACCCAAGAAAAATATAAAACCAACAAAATTCCACCCAAATTAAAACCAGCACACGGAAAAGTTCAAACTAGAAAAATTTCAACTACTACAAAATTCAATTGTTAAAACCCAAGCAAGGAGTAGAATATTTAGGCATCGGTCTTCCCCAAAATCCTAAAATATTCATGATTTCCAAATGGTTATGCAAGTATGCTATATAGTTTTAATTTTTTGTGTTTTATGTTATCCTCCCCCCCCCCCCAACAGAAAACTTGCTTCATTGCTTGCTTCAATCTACAAATATTCAGCTCAGCAATATCCAACCTATGAAAAATCTAAAGTATTCAATATTGCATCTGGCAAAGTCAACCCATAGTGATCCAACGTGGGAGCTTTCCATGGAGGAAGTTTTCATGGGGGAAGGGACATTGCTATGAAGGGGGCGCCGGATTTCCCAGCATTATTTAAAAAAAGATCAGAAATTAAATATAACAAAAAACAAATTTAGTAAGTAAGGACCAACATCAAAACTTAAAACGAATAGAAATGATTACGTATATGATCTGTGTTCGCCCGCTAGTCAATACCTCGCTCTTTACGCCAAAGATTTTTTTAGTACTTTCATAAAAGCTATTCATTTTAATTAACGGCCTTTGTGATTAAGGGGTCATTTTTAAAGAATTGGAACATAATTCGAACTTTAGCGTAAAGAGCGAGGTATTGACTAGGTGGGAACCCCCTAATAACCGTATTCAAAATATATTAATATAGAAGTTCGTTACGTAAGTTAATTTGTAAGTTATGTATATTTATCAGAGGTAATGCTGTAGCGTTGCCTATAGTAAAGGCCATACGGCTCCAATGTTTCATTATTTATTATTATTATATTTTTTTTTTGACCCAGAGGCACTTCATATGGAAGGGGTCGTCGTAGAAACTTCAAAGGGGCTCATTCGATTGGAAATCAAGAGTTCTAGTGCCCTTTTCAATAGTCAAAAGTGATTGAAGGGCAACTAGCCCCCCCCACGCCCATCATTCTCCCAAACACATCCAATCAAAATTTTGAGATAGCCATTTTGTTCAGCGTAGTTGATTTCCCCATAGAAAATATATTTTTGAGGAGGACACTCCCCCAAAACTCTCAGAGCAAGGGTTTTAAGCTATGCCCTGGGGGCGTATAAGGTATTTATGCAAGGCGTTGTCGTAGAAACTTCAAAACAGGCTCATTTGATTGGAAATTCAAAGGGCTAGTGTCCTTTTTAATAGTCGAAAGTGATTGGAGGGCAACTAGCCCCCTCCCACGCCCATCATTTCCCCAAACACATCCAATCAAAATTTTGAGATTGCCATATTGTTCAGCGTGGTTGATTTCCAGATGGAAAATATGTTTTTGAGGAGGACTCCCCCACAACCCTCAGGGCAAGGGTTTTAAGTTATGCCCTGGAAGCATATAAGGTTTTTATAGAAGGCGTTGTCGTAAAAACTTCAAAAAAGGCTCATTCGATTGGAAATTCGAAGGGCCAATGCCCTTTTTAATAGTCGAAAGTGATTGGAACATAATTGTTCAGCGTAGTTGATTTCCAGATGGAAAATATGTTTTTGAGGAGGACTCCCCCACAACCCTCAGGGCAAGGGTTTTAAGTTATGCCCTGGAGGTATATAAGGTTTTTATAGAAGGCGTTGTCGTAAAAACTTCAAAAAAGGCTCATTCGATTGGAAATTCGAAGGGCCAATGCCATTTTTAATAGTCGAAAGTGATTGGAGATCAACTAGCCCCCCCCGCACGCCCATCATTCCCCCAAACACATCCAATCAAAATTTTGAGATAGCTAATTTGTTCAGCGTAGTTGATTTCTACATAGAAAATATGTTTTTGAGGAGGACACTCCCCAACAACCCTCTGGGCAAGGGTTTTAAGTTATGCAATGGGGGCATATAAGGTTTTTATAGAAGGCTTTGTCGTATAAACTTCAAAAAAGGCTCATTCGATTGGAAACTCAAAGGGCTACTGCCCTTTTTAATAGTCTAAAGTGATTGGAGGGCAACTAGCCTCCCCCCACGCCCATCATTCCCCCAAACACATCCAATAAAAATTTTAAGATAGCCGTTTGTCTCAGCGTTGTTGAGTTCCAAATAGAAAATATGTTTTCGAGGAGGACACTCCCCCAAAACCCTCAAGGCAAGGGTTTTAAGTTATAGAAGAGGGTTTTAAGGTTTTTATAGAAGACGTTGTAGTAGAAACTTCAAAAAAGTCTCATTCGATTGGAAATTCAAATGGCTAGTGACCTTTTTAATAGTCAAAAATGATTGGAAGGCAACTAACCCCCCTATAACGCCCATCATTTCCCCAAACACATTTAATCCAAATTTTAAGACATTCATTTTATCAAACTTAGTTTCAAGTTCTGGAAATTAGCTTTTGAGGATGACAACTCCCTCACAGCCCTCAGGGCAAGGGTTGTAATTTATGCCCTGTGGGCATATAAGGTTTTGTGTAGACAAAGTTGTCGTAGAAACTTCAAAAAGGGCTCATTTGATTAAAATTTGGAATGACTAGCTCCCTTTTTAATAGTTGAAAGTGATTCTAAGGCAACTGACGCCCCTTACACGCCCAACGTTTCCCCAAACACATCCAATCAAAATTTTGATATAGCCATTTTGTTCAACGTGATTGAAAGTTCTGGAAATTATATGTTTGAGCAGGACACTCCCCCCACAGTCTTCAGCGGCAAGGGTTATAAGTTATGCCCTTGAGGCATATATGGCTCTTATGAAAGGAATACTTATAGAAACTTCAGAGAGGTAACATTTGTTTTGAAATTGAAAGTTATAGTTCACATATTAGTCACCAAAAGATAACGGAGGGTTGCCAGCTCCCCCCCCCCCCAAAGCCTTTTTCCCAAGCGCATCCAATAAAAATTTAAGATAGCTATTTTATTGAAAATAGTTCAAAGATCATATAACAAAAATTCCGGTTGTGACACAACCCAACAGGACCCGGGAGCAGGCTTTGTCAGATATGCCCGGTGGGAATATATGGGTCTTATGGAAGGGATACTTATACTAACTTCAAAGGGGGATCATTTGATTGGACATTGAAAGTTCTAGTTCACTTTTTAAGAGTCAAAAGAGATTGGATTACAACTAGCCCCCCCTCCACGCCCTTTTTTCCTCAAGCCCATCCAATAAGAACTTTGAGATAGATTTTTGTAAATAGTTCAAAGACCTCACCCTCCCCCCTCTCACACTGTCTACGCTAAAGTTTTCTTCTTCATGCCAACTACCCCAAAGACGTTAATAAGGTAAAGTTTTGTATGGGAAGAAAATTAAAAGTCTCAAGAAATTTCGAAGGGACGTTAAGACACATCAAAGTACACTAATAAGAACTAGATAAAGAATTTTCTATCCAATTACTCCCAGAAATTCTCTCGAACTGAAAATGCTAAAATACTTAAAATAACAGCCATACTTACAATAAGGTTAAAATACATACTTTGCAATAAATCCCAAAATATTGTGGCACAAAAAAATCCGAAAATGGTCTATTCAAAACGATCCTGTTCTTTCTGCATCAACAAATGAAATACTCGCCTTCGCGTGCGACTCAAGCTCCCTCCCGATAAAGGCCTTCCACTAGCTCCACGGTCAGCTTTGATACCAGTCCGTAAAGGTGCCAGTCAGGGGGCAGTTTTATCCTCTAATTTCTTCAACAACTACATTATTGAGCCTCAAGACAGCTATCCTTCATCATGCATTCTCAGTTCCATTTACATCTCCCTAGTATGCTATTCTGATGACACGCTGAATCTCAGCCGGACACTTAACCGCCTTTCAGAAATATTCTCATGTCTGCAGTCCAATTACGAGAAAGTCTGTCTGAGATTTAACTCCCAAAAGTCGGAAGTCTTGCTTTACAATTGGAAGAATGACCCTCCTACTAATGTCTTACTAGGTGATTGCTCAGTAAAACCAGTTGATAAAATAGTATATCTAGGGTTGCCAATAGGTACCTCGTTACAGCATACCTGCTCCCTCCTGATCTCACATCTTGAACGGTGAATTTCCAGCTCCTATGCTTTGATCGTTAAATCCACTCTGAGATTTAACCGTCCACTACTGGTAAGTATTTACAACGCTACCGCTCTGCCACATATAATATATGTGACCCCTTTCTGAAAATTATTGGCAAACCGTGAAAAGTCTAAAATCCGCTCTTTATTTTTTCGTTTCGCCAAGTACCTACTAAAATTGCCACCTTGGGCAAAAAATAGTTTTCTTATTCGGCGCTATAATCCAGCGGACTCAAATCCAGCTGTTGAGACACGTATTAGCCGACAAAAAAACAAAACCAGCAATTCTAAAGCACGACTTGGCAAGTTTGCTTGTTTAATTTTTCCTCTTGTTTCTTTTTTTTTCTCCTTTCAGAAGTTTTGTCCTTGTTGCTATTTTCGAAGAAGTTGTTGTTTCTGTTGTTATTTTTGAGCATGTTATGTTTCTGTTTCCTCTTTTCGTATTATTTTGTATACTATTTGAGAAGTTGTTGCTTTTGTTGTTATTTTTTAGTATGTTTTCTTTTTGTTCCCTCTTTTCGCATTTTTGTATACTCTGTCATTGTACATTTATTGTATACGACGGGTTTTCAATATATTATTATTATTATAGCCTAACTACTGTCTTTTGAAGCTATTTTTTCGATCCATTCATAGTTGCATGAAAAAATCACGTTTGATTTATCAGAGGCATTTAATTAAGTTGTCTATAGCAAAGGCCATAAGTCTTCAATGTTTTTATTATTATTAATTTAAAAAACCTTTCATAAAAAGAAGTTTCCTGAGAAAATTTAAAATCCATATTGAATTCAGAACCAATATAAATCAATTTTCATTATAGATAAAATTCAAAAAGACCAGAAGTTACTGTTAAAGTAATTAAAATGAACTATCTTACAAAGATAAAGATAACCGGTGCAAACATAAATAAATGAATAAATCCTATATAGCTTCAATATTTTTTTATTATTTTCCCCCCAGAGGTGCTTTATATGCAAGGGTTAAAAATACCATTTTGTTAAAAATAGTTTAAAGGTTAAATAACAAAACTCTGGTGTCGACAAAACCCCCTAGGGCCCGGGGGCAGGAAGAGATTCTCGTATAAATACCGGAGAGGGCTTATTTGATTGGAAATTGGAAGTTCTAGTCCAGCTTCTAAGAGTCAAAAGTGATCTAAGAGCAGCTACCCCCCCACGCCCTTTTTCCACAAAATACATCAGATAAAAATTTTGAGGTAGCCATTTTGATAAAAAAAAAGTTCAAAGGTCAGATAACGAAAACTTCGGGGTCGACACATGCTGTACAAACATAATATTTGTAATATAATTTGTTCTATAACTAATTAATCATTAGTTATAATAATTATATATACTAATTAATCATAAGTTATACCCGGGGGGCATATATAGCTGTTTTGGAAGGAACTCTCGAATAAACTTCAGAGAGGGCTCATTTGATTGGAAATTGAAATAACTAGTTCAGTTTTTAAGAGTCAAAAGTGATCAAAGGGCAACTAGCCCCTCCCTCACGCCATTTTTCCTCAAATTAATCAGATAAGAATTTTGAGGAAGCCTTTTTATTAAAAAAAATCAAGGGTCAGATAACAAAAACTCCAGGGTCGACACATGTTGTACAAACACAATGTGTGTGATATAATTCGTTTCATAACTAATTAATCATTGGAAAAAAAAGGTTATTTAAAAACAATGAGTCAATACAAATGTAGAGCATTGACCTATGGCAATCTGTTCATGAAATATTGAAAAAGTAGTCAATGAAGAGCATTCACGTCAAACCTTATTTCATTACAAACGGATGGATAAACCCATCCAATAAAAATTTGAGGCGACCATTTTGTTAAAAATAGTTCAACCATCAGATATAAAAACTCCAGGGTCGACACAACCCCCCAGGGCCCAAAGACAGGCTTTGTAAGTTATACTCTGGGGATATATAAGGATATATATTCCTATAGAAGGGATACTCGTATAAACTTCAGAGAGGGCTCATTTGATTGAAAATAGAAAGTTCTAGTTCACTTTTAAAGAGTCAAAAGAGACCGAAGCTTAATTAGTCCCCACAAGCCCTTTTTTCCCAAACCCATCCAATGAAAATTTTGAGATAGTAATTTTGTTAAAAATAGTTCAAATATCAGATAATAAAAACTCCGAGGTTGACACAAACCCATTTTTCACTTTGATATTGTTACTTTGATACCAGATTTGATACTTTGATGAATATTTGATTTTTTTATAAAGTTTGATTTTGAAATAAGGAATTATTAAAAACTTGAAATTTTTTGCAATCAAAAACGAACAAAAATTAATTAAAAAAAAACTCCGAAAAATAAGTTTTTCAAAGAAAAGTAAAGGCCATTTTAAACTTAAGCTCAACTGATACAAATAACTTTTAAAATTCAAACACAAAACGACGAGAAATTACTATTAAAGAATAAATGAAAACCAAAACAAAAAGAAATTAAATAAACAATCATAGCAAAAACCTACAAAAAGTAATAATATAAATGAATAAATGGATCTTAAAGCGAGTAATGCTTAGATTGAATATGAAAATGAATCTTAAAACGAAAAATTTTTTTTCCTATTGAAGTATAAAGGAAACTTAAAACAAACAGAAATTAAATAAAAAATCAATGCAAACAAACATACAATAGATATTAATGTAAATTAATAAATAAATCTTAAAACGAGTGAAACTTAAATTGAATATGTAAATCAAGCTTGAAACGAGCAAAAATCACAACAAACAAGTTTGGTTATAACCTCCTTCTCTCACTGTTAAAGTCTAGAACCTACTGCGTTATTGGTGCTTTACTGAAAATTACATGGGTCTTTAACAGTCTTGGGAAGTATTACTAAAATAAAACTGAATATTTGATGCATAATGATATTAATTGTTGAAAGATCCATCATTTCTAGGATTTATCTCACTTTAATTGTATTTTTGTTTTCATTTCTTCAATAAGTGGAAAAGAAAATATTTATAATATAATTTTTTTTCAGTTACGCGCCAATGACGCAGTAGGCTTTTGGTTTTTATTTACAGGTAGGAAAAGAGGCAGAATTCAAACACTTGTTTGTAGTGAAACTATATGCGCCTTTAGCAACTTTAAAAAGAGCTAATTAATTAAAATGAATATTTGATGCATAATGATATTAATTGCTTAAAGCTCATCAGTTCAAAATGTTACTGTAAATTTAATGTTTATTTTCAATATTAAGTACAAAAGAAAATATTTGTCATAAAATTTGCTTCAGGAAAGAGCTTATTTTTCAGGAAAAACTTATTTTTCGGAAAGTTTTTTTTAATTAATTACAAATAAAAACGTTCGTAAATAAAATTAAACAACTTTCGAGGAAGCCATTTAACTAAATAAAAGTAAAATTAATATGTATATTTGTTTAATTATTCATGTACGGTGAGCCAAAATCAAAACCTGCATTAATTTATAAACGTTAAAAATTAAATTTAAAACAACTAGTTTTTTTTTTAACTGAAAGTAAGAAGCGACGTTAAAACTTAAAACGAACAGAAATGATTCCGTATATGAAAGGGGCTGTCCCATCCTCAACGCCTCACTCTTTACGCTAAAGTTAGACTCTTTCTCACAACTATATTTTTTAAAACAATTAAAAACTTTAGGGTAAAGAGCGAGGTGTTAAGTAGGGGACAGCCCCTTTCATATACGGAATAATTTCTTTTCGTTTTAAGTTTTAATGTCGCTCCTTACTTTCAGTTAAAAAAAAATTGTTCTTTTATTTAATTTCAATCATGGTTGAATCTTGGAATGAAAATTCCTCTCTATTTACTTAAGAACCTTCTAAGGAAACAAAAATGTTGTGTTACAAACTTTTTCTGTATTCAAGTCATTCAGCACTGTCCAAACTCTTCAAAGCTCAATTTACAAAGCATATAGGCCTGACTGCAAGAAGATCGTTCTAAGACGGTAAGTCAAAACATGTAAAAAACATTTTAGGTTGCAAATTCCCCTGCGGTATAGAAGAGCTGCACTTCTCAAGACAAACGGAGCGGGAATAATTCCTTTATGTGCAGGTTGGATTCGAAGTTTGCCATAGGCAAGTGCCAGCTAATGTAGTTATCTTTCTTTCAACTTTTGAGACATATTGTCCTGGAATAAGCTTTCAAAAATAAAAATTGTGAGAATCAGTTATAGGATGTCCAAGCTAATTCAGCTCATTGGTCATTAACCTTTATCAGTACTGGCACCATTATATTTTTCTATAGATAATATAAAATTCGGTGCAAAGAAGGAGGCCTCTATCCCATTGGTCTCAGAACAATCGAAAAAATTGCAATTGATTTATTTATTTAAATATTTCTACAAATAGGGATTTCCCGTTAAGGTCCGGGTAAAGATCTTCGTATTGGAACATCTCATAGAAAAGATGAAAAATCTAAAAGATTGAGCTGTATATATTTTAAAGCATCAGATCACTCTTTAGGAAAGTTTAGGCCTCCTGTTTTTAGGTCTTGGACAACTGTGATTCACTGTGTTTTTTGTCTCCTTCATGAATCACTTGAATCTACATCGTTATTGTCCATTTTGATTTACCTTTAATATACGACCTAGTGTATAAATTAAATGAGAACAATGAAATAAAATAAGAGAAACCTTTAAACAGCTTTTTTTTAGTTTGACTGCAACCACATGTCAAAGTAAGGTTAAAAAAATGTACGGTTTGTTTGTTTCCCATATTCTTGTCGCCGAGCTGGTTTTCCGACCTTTTGGGTTATCAAGAAGAAGTGAATGAGCCATATGTTAACATTTCTGGAATTAATCATATCGAGCTAAGAGTTGCATCAGGGCATATGTTCAGCAATCAATCCTTTTACTTAGAGGTCTTGTTATTCATGCACTGTTTGCTGTCATTTCCTAGTCAACAGATGGCAGGCTTTCAATTTGGCTTCTAATCTTGCAATCAATTGTAACATCCGTTGTAATAAACTAAAGCAATAATTCTTTATACTTGGTTCACATGAAATATGGGATATGTGACC
Source organism: Artemia sp. Qi Xiang Cuo (assembly GCF_049724085.1). Lineage (NCBI taxonomy): Eukaryota > Metazoa > Arthropoda > Branchiopoda > Anostraca > Artemiidae > Artemia > Artemia sp. Qi Xiang Cuo. The sequence continues at coordinate 23,664,367 of NC_142799.1, forward strand.
GTAACGTGGTTTTTTCGAAGAATTGTGAAAATGCCAAAAATTTTGCAAAATTTTATTGCACTCATTGCGGATGCTAACATGGGATTCATGGGGGATTTTTTTCCAATTTAGTGAGAATTTGTTATTTCCCCAGGGAGTGCGAAACCCGGAATATTGCCCAGTATATTCCATACAAAAGAAGTTCTATTAGAACAGAAACTGTTCCGATACTAAGAGACATAAATTACAACCATATACACGGTCCCAAAATACTGCAAACGAAGGAGGGGCATTGACTCAAAAACTTAGCAGTGGGCACAAAAAAAATGTGTTGGAGTTTGATGTATCAAAACTATAGTTTAATTATCTTCAATTAAATCTTTAATTAGTTATACTTTAATTAATTCGATAGGTTCCTTTCCTATTAAATCAAACGACGTAGTTTAAAAATATGTATTTTGTGTGTGTGTCTTTTTTAACATTTAAACGGTTTTGCACAATTTTGCCACAAGATCCCTTCTCATTTTTTCGATCGACGGTTCATTCGTCAAAAAATGTCGTTGTAAAATGTTTCACTGTTTTGTCTTTTTATGTCATTGGACAAAGTTTAGTGTATTTTCCCCTTGTCATGGCAAACAGCGTCACTATTATTTTCCGTCACAGGGTAAAGTGTTACAGCGCGAAGTGCCATGACATGTAAGCATCATGAAGAAATTTCGCCATTTGTGTTCATGTTAATCATCTGCAAGGCCGTATCCAGGGGAGGGAATAGGGGGTTTGAACCCCCCTCCCCCAAATGTTTGTCTGACTCGCAAACAGGTAACAAAAACGGACATAAAAAAATTTTGTATGTGTTTTTTGAGTTTTCTTTTGTGTAAATCCCCCCCCCCCAAAAAAAAAATTAGTAAAACCCCCTCCAAAAATAAATCCTCGCTACGGCCTTGATCCTCTGCAATTGCATTTTTCCGTCAATGCATCTTTCTCAAACTGAAATTATTCATAAGTGTAATCTTCTACTCAGGGCAGTTAAGAGCCAGGAATATGCCCTTGGGAGAAATATATATATATATATATATATATATATATATATATATATATATATATATATATATATATATATATATATATATATATATATATATATATATATATATATATATATATATATATATATATATATATATATATATATATATATATATATATATATATATATATATATATATATATATATATATATATATATATATATATATATATATATATATATATATATATATATATATATATATATATATATATATATATATATATATATATATATATATATATATATATATATATATATATATATATATATATATATATATATATATATATATATATATATATATATATATATATATATATATATATATATATATATATATATATATATATATATATATATATATATATATATATATATATATATATATATATATATTTGATTGCACTGTTTGTAAATACATATGCATAAAATGATCCTTCGTCCGATGAAACGATGAAGAACAAAACACAATATGGAACAACTCATGTTATCTTCAAAACACCGCAAAAATTCTATATCCAATTGCAAGCTGATTATATCTTTTCAAAATTATTAATTAAAAAAACTTTCCGAAAAATCAGTTTTTCAGAGAATATATATTAATATATATCAATATAACTAGTACAAATAAGCCAACTAATTATGTTTTCCCATGCTTTTATGATTATAAAAAACTAGCGCTTTACTGAAAACACAAAAGTCAAGTATAAAAAAGAGAATTACTGATTTAAGAGTCAAAAGTGAGTATTTAGCCTGACAACACTAAACGGATCTATAAAGCTTTTCATAGTCTTACACCAGTTGTGATGTTAGTAACTTTCAGTATACAATTAAAATTAACTTAAAAACATAAGCGTAAAACTAAATATTTGTTAAAATTAATTAAAAAAAAATTTTCCGAAAAATCAGTTTTTCAAAGAAAATTAATGGCCATTTTTAAATTAACATCGGGAAATACAAATACCTGTTAAAATTAAAAAAAAAATCGAACAGAAATTACTATTAAAGAATAAATGAAACTCGAACAGAATAGGAATAAAATATAAAACCATAGCAAAAACATACAACAAGTATTAATATAAATGAATAAACAGATCTTAAAGAGAGTAATGTTTAGATTGAATATGAAAATCAAGCTTAAATCGAAAAAAGATATTTTGCTATTGAAGTATAAATGAAACTTAAAACGAACAGAAATTAAATAAACAATCAAGGCGAACAAACATAAAATAGATAATAATATAAATGAATAAATAAATTTTTAAAATGAGTGAAACTTAAATTGAATATGCAAATCAAGCTTGAAACGAATACAAATCACTACAAACAAGAGTTTGGGGGTATCGCCTCCTCTCACTGCAGAAGCCTAAAACCTACTGCGTCATTGGCGTTTTACTGAAAACTATATGAGTCTTGAAAAGTCTTTGAAAGCATAAACAAAATCAAATTGAATATTAGATATATATTAATTTTAATTGTTGAAAGATCCGTCAGTTCAAGATTTGTTTTCACTGTAGTTTCTATTTTAATTTTCAATGATTTACGAACTGGAAAAGAATAAATTTGTAACATAATTTGTTTTCAGTGAAGTGCCAATGACGCAGCAGGTTTTAGGTTTTTACAGTTAAAGAAGGGGGCAGTATCCAAATTTTGTTTGTAATGAAACTATATTTGTCTTGTACATTCTTGGAAATAACTAATAAATTAAACTGAATATTTGATGTAAAATGATATTAATTGCTGAAAGCTCACCAGTTCAAAATTTTACTGTAATTTTAATATTTATTTTCAATATTAAGTACAAAAGATAACATTTGTAATATAATTCGCTTTCAGTAAAGCGGCAATGACGCTTTACTGAACGAGCATCCCTTCCATAAGACCCATATAAGCCCTCACGTCATAACTTACAACGCCTGCCCACGGGCCCTGGGGGGTCGTGTCGACACCGGCACGACCCCCCGGTGTCGGTAATTTTTGTTATATAATTTTTTAACTATTTTTAACAAAATAGTTATCTCAAAATTTTTATCGTATACATTTGAAAATAAAGGGTTCGGGGGGAGGGGGGAGCCGATTACCCTCCAATATCTTTTGACGCTTAAAAAGTGAACTAGAACTTTCAATTTCCAATCAAATGCGCCCTCTCCGAAGTTTATACGAGCATTCCTTACATAAGAACCATATGTGCCCTCCCCAGGGCACAACTTATAACCCTTGCCCTGGAGACTGTGGGGGGAGTGTCCTGCTCAAACATATAATTTCCGGAACTTTCAACTACGTTGAACAAAATGGCTATATCAAATTTTGATTGGATGTGTTTGGGGAAATGGTGGGAGTGGAAGGAGTGTTAGTTGCCTTCCAGTCCCTTTCGACTATCAAAAAGGGAACTAGCCATTTAAATTTCCGATTGAATGAACCCTTTCTGAAGTTTCTACGACAACTCTTTCTATAAGAACATTATATGCCCACAGGGCATAACTTGCAACCCTTGCCCTGAGGGCGGTGGGGGGGGTTCTTATCCTCAAAGACCTAATTTCCTGAATTTTCAACTACGCTGAACAAAATGGCTATCTTAAAATTTTGATTGGATGTGTTTGGGGGAAAGGTGGACGTGGGCGGGGGGTTAGTTGCCCTCCAATCACTTTTTACTATTAAAAAGGGCACTAGCACTTTCAATTTCCAATCGAATGAGTCCTTTTTGAAGTTTCTATGACAAACCTTTCTATAAAAACCTTATATGCCCCCAGAGCATACTTACATCCCTTGCAATGTGGGGTGTGGGGGAGTCTCCTCCTCAAAACATAATTTCTTTCTGGAGATTAACTACACTGAACAAAATAGCTATCTCAAAATTTTCATTGGATGTGTTTGGGGAACTGGTGGGCGTGGAAGCGGTGTTAGTTGCCTTCCAATCACTTTTGACCCTTAAAAAGGGCACTTGAACTCTCAATTTCCAATGGAATTAGCCCCCTTTGAAGTTTCTACGACGACCCCTTCCATATGAAGTGCCTCTTTGAGTATCTCAGGTTCCCCACAAATGAAAAACTTTTAGGGGAACCCGTTGTCAGGAGGCCCTGATACAAACGTTGATCATAGTGGGCATGCAAATTGCCTAATCCATAGACCATTATTTAAACAGATTTTTTAAATACTTTTTTAAATGTAAAATACGGGTCAAAATAGCATTTCAAGCTTAAAAACACGCATAAGAATGGACTGCAAAAACTTAAAAAACCACAGTCATTCACATATATTTCTAGAATAAAGAAATTTGCAAGTTCTATCTAAAAGTGAACCCCTGACTTTACTTGTCTTTAGGCCTAACTTCGCAAACTGCTATCCAGATATTTAGATCCAAAAGAACACAGGTCAGGCTGCTGAAAACGAATTTTAGCAAGGACCGTTGCTCAAGCCATGCTAAACGGTGTAGCCCAAACATAAATATCCGGTTCTGTTTTTAAAAATATTCTGAAGGAGCAGGGTCGCATACAGAATTTTTTTCAGGGAAGGGAAATTATTTGTTTCGGGGTGGGGGGGGGGTTTCTAGCTTACAAAAAAACTTTTAAAAATGCATCAAAAATGTGTTTTTATTCATTTTTATTACGTTTTTGTGAGTCGAACAAACATTTTAGGCGGTGGGTCAAACCCCGCTAATCCCTCCCCTGAATATGGCCTTGTCTTTTGTTTTGTTTAAATTGAAAAAAAAAAATATTTCCACCTGTTCACATTCAATATTTTCCTATTTTTACGTTATCCAATCATATACCGAGTTTTTTCCATCACGTTTAATCCCTTAAAGAGAGTTTTGGAAAGGGTTCAGATCCTTAGTCCCTCCCCCCGTTGTTTTTGAGCATATGCTCTTAGCTTCTTCAATTTCTTCCTACAAGGCTATACAATAGGTCTCTATATAGAAACTAGATGCACAGCGGGGGGATTTTTGATGCAAATGTGGAACTAAAATATTGGAATTAAGCAGAGTATGAGTAACAAATTCAGATACGCCGATAATAGAAAAGCCCCAATCAATGCATACAAATAGGATTTTTTATTTAGGGACTGACCTTTTTACAAGGAAAATAATCCTGTAAAAAAAAAAGAAAAAAAAACATGGAAAAAGAAGTATACAACGCATAATATAAGATATTTTTGAAAAATGTAAATAGTTTGAGTATACCAAAGGGGGCCAGACTTGAGCCCCTACTCAACCCCCTCTAAATGTGAACGTACAACAAGCTGTATTTATATACCATTCCTTATAAGGACATTTGTTGTGACCAAGCCATGTCGTGTACCAAAGAAGGTATTGTCTTTTACATTTTCAGACCTTTTTTTCGGCCTTAGAATTTCTAGGCTACTCTGCTTTATGTCTCTGTTGAGTGTGGCGTTCTTTCACAAATATTAATTTTCAAAAAAACTTTTCGAGAACGAAGTTTAAAAAAAAATGTAGATAACCACATTAAAACCTATGACGAGCAGAAATTAAGTGTTATAATAATTTTAACTTAAAAAAAAAACATAAATTACTGTCAAACAATAATTGAAACTGAAAACCAATAGAAATTAAGATAAATAATCGCATAAAAGATAAAGATGCTGATTTAGGTGAATAAATATCTCCTAAAACGAGTAAAATTCAAATGAATGCTCAAGTAAAAGTTAAAGTAAACAAAATGTACTATTAATAGGAGTTTCACCACAGCCTTCCCCCCCCACCTAGCTGTAAACCTTCTAAAGCGTATTGCGTTATTTATGTTTTATTGAAAACTATATGTATTTTCAGCAGTTTGCTTTATTTTTCCAGAACATACACAAAACAAAATAAATCAAAACAATATTGAAGATGACTGGAAATGCCTAAAGAAACCAAACTGAATATTAATTTGTAACCGTATTAACTCCTGGAAATCTCAGCGATTCAAAATTTTGTTTGAAAACAGTTATTTTATTTTTAGGCCCGGACCCACTAGGCCCAGGCCTTGTGAGCCTATTGGTAAATCCAGGCCTGCATATAATGTCTTTTGATTAAGTTGAACATACCCCTCAACATACTCTGAAAGCTTCAAATTAATGCCCTCAACTGTCACAAGTAGTCGCAGTCACAGTTATAGGTAGTCACAACTACGGTCGCAAATAGTCATAGCCGCAAATAGTTGCAGGCGTAAGTGGTTGTAGTCGCAAGTAGTCAGAGTCGGAAGAAGTCGCAAGTACTTGCAGTCAGAGTTGCGAGTATTCCAAGTCAGTGGCGAAGAGTCATAGTCGCAAGTAGTCGCAGTTGAAAACGCAAGTAGTTGCAGTCGCAGACACAAGTAGTCACAGTCGCAAACAGTGTCTATTTTACTCTCGTATTGTCGCACATGCAAGTAGTTGCAGTCACAGTCAAAAGTAGGTGCAGTCACAAGTAGTCGCAGTCGCAAGTATTCGTAGTCACGGCTGCAAGAAGTCAGAGTCGCAAGTAGTCGCATTCTCAAGTAGTCATACTAGCAGCCAAAAGTAGCTACAGTCGCAACAATAGTAACTGTTGCAGCCCTGAATATTCCAAGTTAATATCTTTAGCCGTTCCCAAGGTATTGCAGATACACCCTTTTGATAACTTAGATGTGCATAGTGTCTTTTCATTTAGTTCAACATCCCCCTAAACACTTCCTGGAGTTTGGCCTTAATATCTTTAGTCTTATCGGACCCAATCAGGGCCAAACATCCCCCCACTATCAAAATTAATTCCCAAATGTATACAAAGAGCAAATTCTTGATTAAATACCCTGTCCCGGGAGATGTGTGGGGAGGGGGATCATCTCATCTCCAGAGGCATAGTCATTGGACATTTTTGCTATTTTGAAAAAAATAGCTAACTCAAATTTTGATCAGTGTTGGAGGGGCATCCCAAAAGGTGGAGAGGCGGGGGTAGATTTCTACAGATCATTTTTCAACATCTCCCACGCTTTTAAACAACTTAATACCCTCAGTCGTTTCTGAGACATTGTTGATTCAACTTTTTGATGACCAGCATTCACATCGTTTGGTTTGATTTTTTCAACATCCCCCTAAACATTCCTGAAAGTCTCACCTTAATACCCTAAGCCTTTTGGGAGGCCCAGGATTAAACATGCACATCTTTCCCAAAAATAGTCCCTGAACCTCGTATGTAAACAATGGTCAACTTATATAACTTAAAGCCATTGTCCTTGAGACTGTGGGAGTCGTGTCATTCCCGAAGGCATAGTTACTTGACCTTTAAACTATTTTGAACAAAATGAATTTTTTCAAAATTTGGATTGAACGTTTTTGGGGAGAGTACATCTAAAAGGAGCATGGGAGAGGGATGGTTGTCTTACGATCACTTTTGAACTCTAAAAAAGGGCTCCAGAACTTTTAATTTTCAATCGAATGTGACCCCACCTAAGTTTTTATGATTACCCCTTCCATGTGAAGCGGCTCGGGAAAAAAATACATTGAAGCCTTATGGCGAACAAATAATATTTCAAATGGAATAAATCCATTTATTTAGATGGTGAAAAAAACAGGTGCAAAAGTCCAGATATTTCGATCACATTTACAGCGACCATCATCAGTACTATTACTAAAATAATATAATTAAAACTAGCCTTTTATACACAAAAATAAATAACTTTTTGGGTCACTCTCAAAATAATGGGCTTCCAGATTATTCATTAGATTATTTTCAAAGAGAGTTCGCTGACAAAGTTCATTCAAAGTCTTGATGTAAGTTTCCTTTTTTTAAAATCTTGCCTAAAAGTAAAACAAATTTCCAATGAAGGTGGCAAAGCCTTCCGCGTCTTCTAATTGCAGACGAAATGTTGAGTTTATGGTTGTTCACTTGGATGGTCTCAGTTCTCCATACATGCGACGTATTTTCGACGGAATATCTTAAGCTAGATATTCTTTTCTTTGACCACACTGCCGTCCTATGACGAACAAACAAATTTTCAAATGGGGATAAATCCATTTATTTAGACGGTGAAAAAACAGGTACGAAAATACGAATTACGTCAAAAATACGTCGAATATATGGGGAATTGAGACCATCCAAGTGAATAAACATGGAAGGCTTTGCCACCTTCATTGGAAATTTGTTTTACTTTTGGGCAACATTAAAAAAAGAAACTTACATCAAGACTTTGAATGAACTTTGTCAGTGAACTCTCTTTGAACATAATCTAATGAATAATCCGGAAGTCCATCATTTTGGGAATGACCTGGAAATTTATTTATTTTTTGTGTATAAAAATACTAGTTTCAATTATATTATTTTAGTAATACTACTGATTACGGTCGCTGTGTATGACGCTGTATGACGGTCGCTATATGACGGTCGCTGAACAAAAGTGAATTGCTTGACGATCAAACGACCAAAATAAAATCCCTAGATATTTTATATCTTTCAGTCTTGGATAACTAAAAGATTTAGTCTAAAGGAGAAACCCGCCAAATTTTAAGCGAAATTGTTTTGTAGCCATGAGGAAATATTCAACTGATAAGACGGAGGTCTGTTGATTTATAAGTAAACCATGGCAATTTAAAGGGAGTAAAACATTCGCAACCATTTACCGGAAATCTGTTTATTGAAATAAACATTGAAATATATAATTATATCGTGGGCCTATTCTTATCTGAACCACATTTTTCTTAGTTTTTAAGGCAGACTCTTTTATTGCTGTTGGATTATGTCTGGATGTAACTGCGTACGAGATCTGACCTATGAATAAAACGCAATTTACAAACTGGATCTACATCTTAAATAATTTTATTTAACTTTGTGTTTTTAGCTATGATGATCATTGCATACAATTTTTTTTTTTTTTTTTTTTTTTTTTTTTTTTTTTTTTTTTTTACAATTGTCTGCTCCTTTTCTCAGGGAAAGAAATTCGTTTATGACTTCTTCAATACATCATCGGTCATCAGTAGAATGGACGAAGGGTGTATAAGCAATACTTTTAGTTACATAGGGCAGCATCTCTGCGGAGGAGGAAAAAAACGTTCATTAATTCTACCGATCGCTTGTTGTAGTTACAATGGGCAACCGCTGCGTCGGTGATAAAGAAAACGATCGTTTTTTACAATCCAATGTGTATTGCGACGTACACATTGGATTGTAAAAAACGATCGTTTTCTTTATCACCGACGCAGCGGTTGCCCATTGTAACTACAACAAGCGATCGGTAGAATTAATGAACGTTTTTTGATCACAATATCATTTGATCACCTTTAAAAAACGATCGGGAAAAATCTGATTGATAAAAAACGCCAAGTGTGTTTCAGGACTTAGGGTTGGAGTTGAAAATTTTTACTTTTCTCATATGCTAAGGACGAAAAAGTGCAAAATTAAAAGTGAAATCTTGTAAAGTAAACGCTTCTATCTCTAAATATAAAAAAGTAATTTAGAGATAAAGGTTTAAGCAATTAAGCAATTAAGGGCTAATATCCATCGGCACGCAGTTTCTAGCTACATGAAGGGCCACGAAGTGTGGCACAAGTACAGAGGAGGAGTTAGGCATGGGAATATTATTCAAACAGATTGAAAATCTTCATAATCCTTGGCCTTTTGTAGGGCTGAGGCTACCTTGACCCCTATCCTATTACAATCTTGAATGCTCACGGAATATTGATCGACTATTTTTCTCATATTTGTATTACACTTTGTTTGAACTGATTGTCTCGTAAAAAAAATGTACTGGGAGATCATTTATTACAAGAATTGAGTTATATTTCAATGCAAACAGATTTGTTTCATGATTGAAGTTCTCCTTGTCTTGAAAATTTGACTGAGATGTCTTCATCGCTTGAAATTTTAAGCAGATTATCACAAGGAAAAAAATATTTCGTGCTAAGAATAAATAAAAATGCATTAATATCCTTGATAAATGCTTCTTGGTTCCAATCCAAGTCAAAATTTAAAATCTACTTGACGCTCTTCCCCCACGTCAAACATTTTCTCTAAGTTTCAACTTGGTCCCTCTACCTGTAAATTTCCAATCTCGGGATAAAGCAGATATTGTATTTTGATAGCAAGAATGCATATAATGTCTTTCGACTTGGCTTACCTCTTCCCCCAAGTCATGATTTCGCGTACCCTCCATCGGGCTAAACGTTTTCTGAAAGATTCAGTTTAATACCCTGAACTGTTTCCAAAGAATTTTACATACGCCATGTTTACAACATGACAGCACAATGTGCCTTGATCTCTCTAGCTACTTAACTGTGCATTGATTATAAATCTCATAGGAGCTTAGAGTGCGTGCCATTTAAAAACGTTAATTCTATATAGAATAGAGGCAAAATTTGGCAAGCCCCGTTACCCTTCCCTAGAACTAGATTGAATGTTTGACAGTGAATTCCAGCTAAGAAGAATTGTATTCCAATAGTGTCAGTAGGAGGGACCCAATTGATACTGGAAGAGATGTAATGTCCTTGTTAAAATCCTGGAAGAGATTTAATGTCCTTGGTAAAAGCCTGGAAGAGATTTTAATGTCCTTGGTAAAAACTTGGGACGATATTCAATGTCCTTGGTAAAAATGTTATTTCTAGACCAATCAGATGCCTGAAATCAATGAACGTACAACATCACACCTCTTTCTAGACCTGGTCGATGGTTATATTGTTAGTTGGTGTGATGGTTATATTGTTTGATGGTTATGTGGTTTGATGTTGTTTCTTAGTTCTGTTCTGTTTGTTGACGGTTATGCGGCTTGATATTGTTTCTTAGTTCTGTTCTGTTTGTTGATGGTTATGTGGTTTGATGTTTCAATGCCTATTGAATACAGACAGAATTGCCAGATAAGAGTGTCTAACGGGACAAGAACACGTATTTTTTTCGAGGTTAATAGATTCAAGTAAGAATTGTCTTACATTGCAATTCAGCATTGAGATTTTGTTTATAAAGAACACGCTTTGTGGTTAAAGTAACATATCATTTTACGACACAATGGAGCAAACAACGAATACTGTGGATTTAGAAGTTTAGGCTACACGAATATATAATGTGAGTTCTGTTTAGTAAATTTTCTTTGTTTTTTTCCAAAAAAATCATTTTTTATATTCCCCCCCAATATATTCAAATTCAGGGTATACACCCCCCCCCCCCACCAAAAAAAAATCTTTATACTTTCTTTCTAAATATACTCTTTTTTCCACTATGTAAACACACCCCTCCCTCCCACCATTCATCACAATTTAATTTTTTCAATTGAAGTTATTACTCAAAAAGTGTCATTTTCACACACGTTTAAAACCATTAAAATCTTCACACTTGCAATTTAACCTAACCTGTGTGTGAATACGTCTCAAAATGGGAGCTTCTTAAACAAGTCTTCTCTTATGCGCGTTGTCTAAATTAACAAAAACAAGGGTGGTAGCTAGACACGGAAATGATTAAAGCTACAGGCTTTGCGTAATTCAAGACGGTTTGAAAAAGGCATGAATTATTTGCAAAATTAAAAGAGATATTTTTAGGACATAAAAATTATGTTAAAGGCGGATGTTAACAGCCATTTAGAGTGCACATTATTCCTTTTTTCTACCTTTCTTTCGATAAAGTTTCTTTTATATTCTCAGGGGGGATCGTGAAAACTATGGTTTTTCTTAAACTTTGATAGTATTAGGCTAGAAAGTAAAGTCTTTAATTTAGGGGAGAGGGGATGAGTCCATTTAATTTGTAAATTGGATAGCATTTTTACCTCTGTTCGCAAATTTTAGCCTATAAGCTGTGGGTTAACGATCTTTTGTTATCTAATTTAAAGCCTATATAGTGGGAACTTGCTTTCATTCCTATATTCCTTGAGCTTATAATATTTCGAAAGTTAGGCAATGGCTTTATAGCCTACGAAACTATCTAAATTTGACAATTTACCCCCCCCACAATCCCCGGTTTTTCATTAGCCCTGGTTTTTAGAAAAGTAAGTTCTATAATATTTACTAGACTCTATGCTATATTATGTTTTTTTTGTGTCATTTTGGTTCCATAGACTTTTCTTAAGGAAACACGGTACTTATGCATTATACGATACACATGAAAGAATTGAAGTTTTCTTATTACTTATGCAAAAAATATAGTATTTTAGAAACAGATTTAGCCAATATTTTGGCACATTAGTGTGGGTGGGTAGAGCATAGTGTTGGGACCTTTGGCCCCTTTTGTTTCAGAAAAATGTCCTTTTTATAAATTTAACTTCGTTTATGTTAAATATCTAAATCCCGGGAAAGCTTTTATTACGATATATCTGAAGAATCCACTAATTAGCGAGTGTCTGAAAAAGCCAGTTGAGCGATGACTCATGCAGCTTAAATTTACAGCTTGAAAAGCTTCAAAGGATGATGGGAGTCTAATTTGATTCGGTCATTCATCGCCTTAGGTCAGAGGTGCGCGCGCGCAAGCGCACGTCTTAAAGTGTATTCGTTAATTGTAAGAGTTTTACCTTTAGTTCCATTTGAGTTCCATTTAAGTTCCATTTGAGTTCCGTTTAGAGTTCCTTTTGTAGCGTGTCTTGAATGCAGTAAGAATTTTTATACCATATAATCTTTGACTTTTCAGCCTAGGTCGAGTCTAGAGAGATAGTTAGAAATATTACCGGTAACCGTTGGCCTTAAAAGTGTCCCCTGGGACCATTCGATCACGCTAGTAGACACGCAACCGTTGGAGTAACCGCGGGAATCCCATTACTTTGGGCTGACAAGGGGTTCTCCCCCTCGAGTAAGTGGCATAGCAACCTTTTTGCGCCATTTTTGCATCAATAAGTGGTGACCCCCGTACGTTACACCGCCAATACATAGCATATATTAAATATATATAACCTGGAAATTGATTAAAATATAATAGTTTAGAAACAAATTTGGCCAATATATTGACGCATTAGGGTGGGTGGGTAAAGCATAGCATATATTAAATAGACATAACCTGGAAATTGATTTTCTAACATCGATATCGAAGAGGCGGGAGGGGTTGTATAATAGGTGAGGAGTCTGGTTTTTCACTACAATTTGTATGTTTTTTCTCTAAATGAAAAACTAAATTTAATTTCTTTTTAAGGACAATTTTGAGTAATGTCCCCCACCTGTCAAGAGGGCTAAGGTCAATAATTTTACTCCCATGCAGTGGTTGGAGATGGCTGATTTATCCATGCCCCCAAAACCCCAAAGGAGAAATGCTGCCCCACCCATGCTCTGCACACAAGACAGTGAAGTCACCAGGTTTTCAAGACCAACAGTCATCGCTTTTGGCAAGAATGATAGGCCTTCAATACCAACGCTCTCCATAAAAGGCGAGAATGATCCTCCTTCAGTCCTCAACATGCAAGCTGCAAATCTTAATGTAAGTTTTATAATTTTATTTCTACTAATGAATTTTCTCCCCAGTCACTTTAAAGGTCAGGGATTGTATTTTTATACTTCAAAGTAATCCCAGATTCTAATTTACATAATAAAGAGTTCGATAAAAGATGCGAGACATAACAGTCCCAATTTTACATTTTATCTGGAAGATTTTGAAAATAACAGACTTGCAATAACGAATGTAAGGTCTAAGGAGATTGGTTTATACACATTGAAAATAAGCTATTTTCAGGAGATGATCTGAAAACGTTAGACTAGCCCTTTCAAACGAAGTAAAGACCCCAGTTTTTTTCCAAGGCAGATAAAGAGTATTAATACGAAAATTTTGGGGGTTGTTTGAGCAAAATCAAAATCTACTTTGTCTCGTTTGGATTGTAAATATGTTATATCACTAATTCATATAGGGTGGCTATTAAATTGGAACTTTCAAGATATATAGAGTTGGGAACAGTGAGTTAACCAAGTGGTACTATGTGTGCACAGATAGTGATATTGCTTCTACTAGGCGTGTTTTTTAAGCACAAGTTTTAAATGATATGAAAATGATAATCCAATTTTAAAAATAGGGTGATTTAGAAACTTTGAAAATAAGCTATTTTCTTTATGGGTTACATCGGATTAACACACACTACCTTCTCACCCAGCTGAAGAAACCATTCACGAATTAGAGTTTCGTGACAATCAGGTCACTGAAATACCAACTATCGACAAACAAGATCTCGAACGATATGGTACATTCTTACGTTATGACGATGGTAGTGTTAATTCAGCCAATATACCTTCTGACATTGATAATTTATTGAATAATCATTTCAGTGTAGACGCTAGTACACTTGAACAAGGTAATGCAGTTAGTTCAGAGGGTGATTTACCATGGTTAAGCCCGAATACAATGCAAATTTTAGATAATTTTACCAGAGACTTAAATGAGAATCCTTCACCATCAGATTTAATGAATATAGTCCCTAATCGATCAAATTTCATTGAAAATGAAATAGCTTCGATGGATTTTAATACACAGACCAGCCCTATTGTTGAACAAACTGGGGGGGGGTTTAGGTAATGATAATATACCAGAGAGGGAGGATTTATAGTCGTTTATACTGCAAAATTTTGGGATCCGTTTAATGCACTTATGGGGGGAAATTTTGTAACCAAACCCATTTATATCGTTCATAAATATGTAGAAAAAATTCGTGCATTTTTAGAAAACCAAATTCAGGTTTGGGAAGGTCGGGAATCCATAAAGGGCTCAAATGTTTTAAAATATTCTATCTATATGAGAGTCATAGTGAGGTGTTATGATCATTATGTACACACCGAGACTTTGGTGTTGCGCTCTCATTTGGAGAATTACGAGACAGTGTTTATGCAATGGATTGACAATATTATCACTCATCTTGAAAATTATAATGAGAATGGTAGTGGTTCTTTAGTTTTATTTATTGAAAATTTAAGTTTAAATATATGTACATTTAAAAAAGATTTTATTTTAAGAGGGGGGCTGATGGGCCAGGGTCTATAGTTCTAAAAAATCCCAATTTAGAAGGATGCAAAGGTGTTCAACGTTCAAAAATGCTTCATGTACTACTGGGCTGTGCATGGGAAGGAGGGGTCTGATTCTTCCCCAGTAGATTTCTCTTGTTTAGCGGGAAAATTTCCGGTAACACTCAAAGGAATAGATATTTTTGAACTGGCCAACGCCCATTTAAATATCGGTGTTATTGTGCTCCAATATGAAACAGAATTTCAAGAGGGTATGCGTTCTAATAAAAAGGGTGTAATATTCCCAGTAAGGGCCCCGTCAATTGAATCGGTAAGACACTGGGCTTGGTTGTTGTACACACCGCCTAGTGAACCAAATTGAATTGGCCATCTCAATCTTGTTACGGATATTAGTAGAGCTCTGAAAGAGGGTAAAAAACAGAATACATGTCACTATTGTCCAACATACCAGTCTAGATTTCATAGTGATTTAAAGCTACAAAATCACATGAAGCATTGTAAAACACATGGCTATCAATCGGTGGAAACAGTTTCGGGTGACCGTGCAATTTTACGTTTAAAAATTTTCAGAATACTCTAATGCAAAGCGATGAAATAAGTTTGGATTGTGAAGCAAAGCTGGTGGATGTGAACGAACCCAGTTTCCGAATCGTATCAAAGAACATCAAGCTATTGCGGTTTCCTATGCCCATGCACAAATAGACCGCTCTAACACAATGCACACAATTGTTAGAAATAGTCGAAACATTGGATGAGAATAAGTGTATGATCAAGGCATTGAACAAATTAATTGTCACTGCAAATGGAGCTATTTCCCGTTTGAGAAATACTCACTACCCTATTATATTATCAGTAATTGATTACCTTGCGAATAAGAATCAGACAATGTGCTGGGTTTGTACGAGTGAATTTTAAGCGTGGAATACGGGGAAAGGGACTAGGGGAAAAAACTAAGGGGGAATGGGAAAGTCCACGACCATGATCACTTGTGGCAGGAAATATCGTCAGGGGGTAGTAATTTTCGTGGTGTAGCTTACCAATCGTGCAATGTGAATGTAAGCCAGCAGTTTTCTATAAAGGTTTTCATTCACAATTCAAACTATGATTTGAAATTTATCTTACCGGCTTTGGCACGTATGCACAGAGAGGGAGGGTGAGTAGATAGTCCATGGGTAAACAACTCATTTGCTTACAATATTATGCCCAAATCTACTGAGAAGCTGGTGCTTTTAGAGTTGAAATGGCAGGCAGTGGATAATGGATATACATACTGGAATAAAATTAGTTTTTTAGATTCATATAGTTTTTTCCCCAAGGCTTTGAGTCAACTCATTCAATTGCAGAAAAGTGACGATTTTCATAGTTTCCCTCTGCTTAAACAGCGCTTTCCAGACAGTAAAATGTATTTTTTACTGACCTGTAAAGGCATATATGCATATGACTATTACTGCTCTGGCGCACGGTTAAGTGAGGAGAAACTCCCTCCCATTGATGCATTTCATAATTTACTTACCAATAGTGAATGCACTGCCGAGGACTATGAATGTACCAAGAGGGTATGGGCTAAGGGTAATTGTAAAAGTAGCTGGGATTATCATAGAATGTGCTTAGCCAGTGACATGTTAACTCTTTTAGACATTGTCTGCAAAAACACAGATCAAATTTATTCAGAGTTTGGGCTAGACAGTGGCATTTATTTTTCAACACCGTGCCTCGTCATGTTAATTCTAAAAATTAGTAGGGAGGAAAAAGGGTTGATCACCGATCTGGATCAACACCAATTTGTAGAAAGATTGATGAGGGGTGGGTATGTTTTTCATGGGGATCGCGTCCTAACAACGGATCCAATTGGACAAGACACCGGTGTAAAGTCTAATGCAGTTTTTCTTGACATGAACTCATTGTATCCCTCGGCAATTTTTCACTACTTTTTACCATGTGGCAGTTATAAATACCTTGAAAATCCTTGTGACATCCCCGAAATTCACACTGTTGAGGATAATGGTCCACAAGGATGTTTCTTTGAAATTGACGGACGCATAACAGTGGAAAATCAGGATACAGTAAAAGATTTTTTATTTCCTTGCGTGAATAGACCTGCGACCAATGAGTCATTGAGCCCATACAATCAGTCTTTGGTCGAAGATATGAGCATGTATTGGACCCCCTCCAAGCAGAAACTAATTGCCGATCTGAACCCAAAACAGAATATTGTTGTTCACCACGTCCTATTACGGTGGATGCTGAGCAGTGGTTTCAGGGTCACAAAAATACACAGGGCCCTGCAATTTTATCAGAAACCCAACTTGAAGACGTTTATTGACACCTTTGTCAGTAAACGTTCACAGGCAAAAAGTAAAGTCGAAAAAGAAATGTACAAACTTATTTTGAATTCAGCTTTTGGAAAAATTTGCGAAAGCGTACGAAACAGATCACGTTGTGACGTCGTAACATGTCCCAAGGAATGTGCACGAATTATTGCCGATCCCAATTTTACAAAATTCACGAGAATAGACACGAATAAGGTTCTTCTACACAGAAAAAAGTGAAATGTTCTACTGAATAAGAATATAGCGGGGGAGGGGGGTAGTTCGGTACTTGAAATTTCCAAAAACTCATGTTGTCGTTCTTTTGCAATGTGTGCAACGTACAATGGCCAGGGGAAGTTCAAGTTTACTACGGGGACACAGATTCTCTATTGTTAAAAGTTAAAACCGGGGATTTATTAAATGATTCAGAAAATCGGGTGCACATCAG
The DNA here is from genome assembly GCF_049724085.1 of Artemia sp. Qi Xiang Cuo. Taxonomy (NCBI): domain Eukaryota; kingdom Metazoa; phylum Arthropoda; class Branchiopoda; order Anostraca; family Artemiidae; genus Artemia; species Artemia sp. Qi Xiang Cuo. The sequence goes on from NC_142799.1 coordinate 23,682,044, forward strand.
CTCGCGGATGGACTACACCAACTGGAATGAGTCCCTCTACCCCGAATGAAACTTCAAGGCCCCCAATCAACTATTAATGCTAAAATCAGAGACGGGGAGTGATTTAATATCAAAAGTGGTGTTCCCCGTTCCTAAAGTTTACTATGTGGAAACACACGACAAGGATATAAAACAGGCGTGCAAAGGGGTGCCTACACACTTTGTAAAAAATAATTTCAACATGAGTGTCTACAGAAACTGTGCAGACAGCTGTCTAGTGCCACGAGAAAAAGTGCTAGCAATTCGCTCTCTACAGTATAGAAATTATACTGTTAGAGTGGAAAAAATGCCATGTCATGTATATCCGACAAGGTTTATGAACTCGAGAATGATGTGAAAGTACTCCCCCACGGACACTATCGAATTTCAGATCGAGTTGAAAGTGTGGACTATCGAAACCAACTCGGTATGGATAATTTAACTTAAAAAAAGTACTTAGGCGTGGGGGAATAACAATGTCAATCATCATTTTGCAGCAGCAGCTATTGTATACAGTTTTTCCGCGCGGCCCCGGGGGGTTCCGGACGCAGCCGGCCTTCAGCCCACGGCCGGCCTTCGTCCCTGGAGGAGGTGAGGGCCCTTGGGGGGATTCTCATCTTTTGAATGTTGTAAATATTCAGGTTTCTCATATCTTAGTCTAGAAATTTATTCAACTGTGCTGCTATTGTTCATGCTGTATTTTAAGTTGTTTTTGTCAATAAGTGAAAAATAGTGTGTGCTATTGTTGTATTTTAAGTTTTCTTTGGTAATAAATGAAAAATATTGCTATTCGTGCTCTATTTTAAGTTATTGATGTTAATAAATGAAAAAAATATGTTTTTGTTGTTGTTGCTATTGAATAGGTAGATCTAAGGGAAAATTATTATTTATTCAATAGACAAGTATGGTTTAAAGTTTGTTGTAGTCTGACTGTTGTCAACAGCAGCAGTATGTATCAATTTAAAACACCATTCAGGTCGTTTCTGTGTGGCCCGTCAATGTCAGGCAAAACCACACGTTTAGCTAAAATAATTAAAAATTGTAATAAAATGGTTCTGGAAAAACCAAAGAAAATTTATTATTGCTATAGTATTTGGCAAGAGTCCTAAGATCAAATAAAAGCTATTGCCACTGCCACGTCCGGGAAAATATAATTCATACGGGGACTTGACGTTTTCAATAGTATTGAATCAAACTCATGGGTAATTATTGACAATTTTGCTGAATCAATTGAACAGTTCTCACAGGAAATACTAAAACTGTTTACTGTTTGCTCTCATCATGAACACATTTCCATAGCCCTAGTTCTACACAATTTGTTTCATCAGAGCAAGTGTATGAGAACCCTTGCATTGAATTGCACCATCTTTATTATCTACCGAGTTGTTCGTGACTCTAGTTCTCTAATAACTCTCAATAAGCAAATATGTCTCGGTTCTCCCAAATTTCTACTGTCAGCGTACAGTCAGGCGACAAATAAGCCATATGGGTACATTTTTCTAGATCTTAATCAGAATACATCCGAGGATCTGCGTGTAGTCACAGATATTTTCGACAAAGAAATTACTATATACTTTCCGGTGAACAGTAGAAAAGGCTATTAGTTGCCATCATGAAATTGAAGAAACTTCACGAAAATAGACACTTATTTTCTGTTCAAGGCATTTCAAAACCCCCACTCAGACAGGCCATACTCAAGCATGGTGTTGACAAAGAATTTTATTAATCTATTATCTGAACTTTTTTTAAATTTAACTGAGGGCAATATACACTTGTAAGAAGGTTTCAGACAACAGACAAAGCCACATCGTTCCACTGTACGTGCCTTGGCTTGCAAAAACAAAGGAAAATTTTTTAAAGGAAAACGTCACCTTCAAGCAGGTGGTAGCTTTTTTGCACTTTTACTACCAATAATTCTAGGACTTGTAAACAGTTTTCTAGATGGCTTAAACCCTATACATTGATTGCAATAGAACTTTTCCACTCACCCGTGGAACACTTTGAAGACAATCTAAGCAAATTAATCAATGATGAAAATATTGCCGATCATAAAAAGCTAGTTTTACTTCAAGATGCATTGCGTCGTGAGGGAAAACATAGACCTTATCGTGAGAGATCCGCCGCCGTCGTCACAGATCGCCACAAACAGGAAACATCTCCTCAAGATTCTGCAGCACAATCAAAGGAGAAGGAACTGAATTCCATAGTGATATCAACTAGAAACCTATTGCCAGTGACCTATCGAGAACCGAATAAAATAATATTAATATATCTCATATTGGAAAGTGGTGTTGATTATCATGTTCAAGTTGATAGCACTGAAAAGCGAACTATAATTCAGGAAAAAAATAATAATCTACTTAATTTAATTTGTGATATGGTGATGAATCATAAAGGACTTTTATCGTTTGACAATAATCTATATAACTTTCTAAATGCATCAAACTTTCCCAGAACTCTTATTGGCAATAAGCAAGTTCTAAAGAAATTAAGAGAATATAGTAGAGGTGTCAGTCCTCTAACAACACCACCATTTAAAAAAAAGCAGAAGATTTTAAATCAATCTTGGAAAATACTAGCACTCCTAGTAGCAGCAATGCTTTGATAACACCAGTGAAGGCTAGACAAAAGCGAAGACGTATTGACATCAACTCATCGTCACAAGCACCACCCTCCAGTGTGCAAAAGGGGAGTGGACATTACACTACGTGTTTGCGTTCAAAATGGATGAAGTTTTAAAACATATCCTTGAAAATATTGGTTAAGGTGGAAGTCCAAGTTCCCCAACAACACTTTCTAAAGTTGCCTCTGACATAGGTGGCAGCACATTAAAAAATGCAAAAGAGTATCTAGAAAATGAACAGAGTTACACTCTGCATCGGAATCGTAATCTTCGTGGTAAACAATATCGACAAATTAAAGCCTTTTTCCCTCTGTATATAAACTGATCTTTTAACTCAAGACACGATTCAACTGCGTCACAATACACCCTAAAAATATATTCTAGTGGCAATCAGTGGGTTTAGTCGCTATGCATATGCCATTCCATTGCAATCAAAGAGAGGTGTTGAAGTTGCTCATGCTTTAGAAAGCATTCTTGAACAGGATTGCTATCGAAAAATTCAATCGGATCACGGTAGCGAATTTGTTAATCCTTATGTGCAAAAGGTTCTATTGAAATATAATACAAAGCTCTATCATAGTCACAGTCCAATAAAGGCTGCATTGCTTAATGATTAATAAGAAACATTCGTCTATTAATTTCAAGATATTGCACGCTGAAAAATACTGCTGCTTTTATTCATGATTTAGATAAAATAATGCAAATATATAACCAGCGACCACATCGATCACTGTGCAATATTAGCCCACGGGAAGTTCATTGCAGTAAAAATACATTTGATGATTTTCTAAAGCAATATTCCAGTGAAAAAAAAAATAGGAAGAAGAAATTCCATGTCGGTGATACTGTTCGAATTAATAGAACCATCAATATTTTTGAAAAGGGGAATTATTTATTTAGCACTGAACTTTTTAAAGTGTCCAAAACCCTAGACACTAAACCCACGACATATCGGCTGCGAGACACTAAGGATGATGAGATCCACGGCAGTTCTTATGAATATGAACTACAAATAATTAGAAATAGTAATGAAAACTATAATCCTTAAACTAAGTTAGTTAGCTTTACTCATAGGCGTAAAAAGCAGTGGCTTTATAATTCGATAGTATACAACTCTAACTCTTAATCTTGAGTTATAATTAAAGGCATTAAAATGCCCAATGATTTCTATGTGACATTCATGTCCAATGGTTCCAATCCTCTCTACAAGGATTTGGTCAGAACAAGTGACTTTTGGACGAAACTCTCCCCCACTATCAAATTTGACAGCGCGTATAAAGTGGCTCTTGTCGACTGTATTCTCAAAAATATATATGACATCCTGAGAAAAGATCACAAATATGATATAAAAATTAGACCCTATGATTGGCCGCCACTTCCAGGTGATCAAGAACAAATTCAAAAGATAAATTGGATGAATTACCCATATATTGGATTACCCTGCGAAGAACTCACCTGTATGAATAATTTACGTCGTTCTATCAATAAAAGAATTTTCGCTCGTAAAAAAGGAGCCTTTCACTTCAACTATTCAAAGGAGGAGGGCAAAATCTACATTAGTTCACCCATTGCCGATGAAAAGGTTGTTCTCAATGATAATCTAAAACATATTCTTGGCTTTAAGATTAATATAATCAATGGTAAAAGTGCTGGAAACACTTATTTTATTTTTCTTGACTACCTGCCTGCCTTCTCCACGGACACTTGTATATTTCTCTACGCTTCATTTGTTGAAACATCCAGAATTGGCAATAGCAACGTCCCCCTCCTACGAGTTCTTGAACGAAAAACCAATCAAGAACAAATTCATCCCATATAAAGCATCTTTAGTATATCCCCGTGAACACTTCCTATTTGGAACTCAGTCAGTTAACACTAAGAACTGAATTAGGGGATCCCCTAGCAATATCAAAAGGTTTGGCTGTGATTACATGCCATTTTCGACCAATTCAGCAACAACACCAAGATGTCTAATAGAAAAATGGTATTCATTTGTCTTGATATTGACTACTATGTTAATATTCTTGGCCCAAGTCAAGTAGGCAATGGAATGGACTATTACAAAGGTCACTCATCAATGTCTGGCTATGGCCTTGGCAGTTGGTTTGCTAAGCTTTTTCGCTCTGCACTACCTCTGGCTAGAAAATATATTGTACCACCTGCGACAGATTTTGCATCCTCTACACTATACGATTGGAGCTCTAGCAAGGATTTTAAAAAATGTGCTTCGGAAAATCTTAGGTCCAGTGCACGAACGCTTGGCGAACAATTGAGATCTCATCTAAATGGAAAAGGTTTAAAAAGGTCGAGAAACAGTGCACCACTCATCAGTTTCTACTCAGTTCAGAAATGAAAGACATCACCGTTGTCAAAGAAAAGGAGAAAAAGACAACACGCACAATAAATAGAAGAAAAAGCCCCAAAAAGAGGATTGTTAGATCGAAACTGGATTTCTTTTCATAGATGGCATATCTACCGCTAAGGCTAAGGATTCCCAGCCTTCAATCACTTCATCTTTAAATCTATTCAGTGCAGAAAATATTGACGTGACTGTCCAAAACCCTCAGGGAAGGGTTTTAAGTTATGCCCTTGGGGCATATAAGGTTTTTATAGAAGGCCTTGTCGTAGAAACTTCGAAAAAGGTTCATTCGATTGGAAATTCAAAGGGCTAGTGCTCTTTTTAATAGTCGAAAGTTATTGGAGGTCACCCAGCCCCCCCCACGCCGATCTTCCCCCAAACACGTGCAACCTATATTTTGAGGTAACCATTTTGTTCAGCGTAGGCTAGTTGATTTCCAGATAGAAAATAAGTTTTTGAGGAGGACATTCCCCCACAGCCCTCAGGGCAAGGATTTTAAGTTATGCCCAAGGGGTATATAAGGTTTTTATAGAAGGCGTTGTCGTAGAAACTTCAAAGCAGGCTCATTCATTTGGAAATTCAAAGGGCTAGTACCCTTTTTAATAGTCGAAAGTGATTGGAGGGCAACTAGGCTCCTCCCCCCACGTCCATCATTCCCCCAAACACATCCAATCAAAATTTTGAGACAGCCATTTTGTTCAGCGTAGTTTATTTCCAGATAGAAAATATTTTTTTGAGGAAGACACTCCCCCACAACCCTCAGGACAATGGTTTTAATTTTTGCCCTGGGGGTATATAAGGTTTTTAATAGAAGGCGTTGTCGTAGAAACTTCAAAAAGAGCTCATTTGATTGGAAATTCAAAGAGCTAGTGCCCTTTTTAATAGTCGAAAGTGATTGGAAGGCAACTAGCTCCCCCGACCCATTATTCACCCAAACACATCCAATAAAAATTTTGAGATAGCCACTTTGTTCAGCGTAGTTGATTTTCTGATAGAAAATATGTTTTTGAGGAGGACAATCCCCCACAACCTTCAGGGCAAGGGTTTTAAATTATTCCCTGGGGACATATAAGGTTTTTATAGAAGGCATTGTCTTAGAAACTTAAAAAAAGGCTCATTCGATTGAAAATTCAAAGGCCTAGTACCCTTTTTAATAGTCGAAAGTGATTAGAGGGCAACTAACCCCCCCCCCCCTATTAAGCCCAATCCTCCAAACACATCCAATCAAAATTTTGAGATAGCCATTTTGTTCAGCGTAGTTGATTTCCAGATAGAAAATATGTTTTTGAGAAGGACATTCCCCCAAAACCCTCAGGGCCAGGGTTTTAAGTTTTGCCCTGGGGCATATAAGGTTTTTATAGAAGATGATGTCGTAGAAACTTCAGAGCAGGCTCATTCGATTGGAAATTCAAAGGGCTAGTGCCCTTTTTAATTGTCGAACGTGAATGGAGGGCAACTAAACTCCCCCCCCCCAAGCCCCTCATTCCCCCAAACACATCAAATTAAAATTTTGAGATATCCATTTTATTCAGCGTAGTTTATTTCCAGAAAGAAAATTATTTTTATAAGGAGGACACTCCCCCACAACCCTCAGGGCAAGGGTTTTAAGTTATGCCCTTGGGGCATATAAGGTTTTATAGAAGGTGTTGTCTTAGAAATTAAAAAAAAAGCTCATTCAATTGGAAATTCAAAGAGCTAGTACCCTTTTCAATTGTCGAAAGTGAATGGAGGGCAACTAGCCTCCCCCCCCAGCCCATCATTCCCCCAAACACATCACATAAAAATTTTGAGATATCCATTTTATTCAGCGTAGTTTATTTCCAGAAAGAAAATTATTTTTATAACACTCCCCCACAACCCTCAGGGCAAGGATTTTAAGTTATGCCCTTGGGGCATATAAGAATTTTATAGAAGGTGTTGTCTTAGAAACTTAAAAAAAAGCTCATTCAATTGGAAATTAAAAGAGCTAGTGCCCTTTTTAATGGTCGAAAGTGATTGGAGGGCAACTAGCCCCCCCCCCCCCCCGCCCATCAATCCCCCCAACCCATCCAATCAAAAATTTTAGATATCCATTTTGTTAAGCGTAGTTTATTTCCAGAAAGAAAATTACTTTTATGAGGAGGACACTGCCCCACAACCCTCAGGGCAAGGGTTTTAAGTTATGCCCTGGGGGCATATAAGGTTTTTATAGAAGGTGTTGTCTTAGAAACTTCAAAAAAGTCTCATTCATTTGGAAATTCAAAGGCCTAGTGCCCTTTTTAATAGTCGAAAGTGATTGGAGGGCAACTAACCCCATCCCCACGCCCATCATTCCCCCAAACACATCCAATCAAAATTTTGAGATAGCCATTTTGTTCAGCGTAGTTTATTTCCAGATAGAAAATATTTTTTTGATGAGGACACTCCCCCACATACCTCAGGGCAAGGGTTTTAAGTTATGCCCTGGGGGCATATAAGGTTTTAATAAAAGGGCATTGTCGTAAAATTTTCGAAACAGGATCATTCATTTGGAAATTCAAAGGGCTAGTGCCCTTTTTAATAGTCGAAAGTGATTGGAGGGCAACTAGCCCCCCCCACGCCCATTATTCCTCCAAACACATCCAATAAAAATTTTTAGATAGCCATTTTGTTCAGCGTATTTGTTTCCAGATAGAAAATATGTTTTTGAGGAGAACACTCCCCTACAACTTTCAGGGCAAGGGTTATAAGCTATGCCATGGGTGCATATAAGGTTTTTATTGAAATCTTTGTCGTAGAAAATTGAAAAAGGGTTCATTCGATTTGAAATTCAAAGGGCTAGGTCCCTTTTTAATAGTCGAAAGGGGTTAGTGATATTTTTTGTTGTTGTTGTTGTTTAGACCAGGGCACTTCGTATCGAAGGAATTGTCGTGGGAACTTCGAAAGGGGCTCATTCAATTGAAAATAGAAAGGGCTGATGCCCTTTTTAATAGTTGAAAGTGATTGGAGGGCAACTAATCCCCTTCTACAACGACCCTCCCATTTGCCCATTATGTTTAAATACTAAATGTTGCCTTAAGATTAAATCAAAATGCACTGTTACATTGCTAATTCCAAATAAGGCATCTCAGAGTAGAAAGGGGGGTGCTACTCCGAACAGGGCTCCTTATATGGGCAGAGCCTCCCTAGGGAGAACAAGCGGTTAATGGGGTCAATGACCTAAATTTCCAAAGGTGTTGATGTTGTTGTTGTTGTAAGTGCACGCTCTAGGCAAATGTTATGAGTTTCCCGGAAATAGAAAACAGCATTTGTTGTTGTTTTGGACATGCACATTCTAGATGCAAATGTTTTGATCCAGAAATAGTATTTCTTGTTGTTGCTCTAGGCAAATGTTATGAGTTTCCAGGAAACAGTTAAATCACATGTGTCCTCCTCAGCCAATCAGCGAGTCGGTTACAACCCCCTTCTCAGCCAATCAGAGGGCTGGCTATATATTCGCGTCAGAGTGAATATAAGGAAAGGGTTTTTTGCTAAAGTTTTATTAGTCTGTGAATAGAATCCAAAGCAGTGAGAAGAACAGTTTTGACTTTACTCATTTGGATATATATTTGTGTTGATGGTGATGAGCGGAATGTTTACCCTCTTAGAAGTTGATAGTGGATTTGCTGATAATAATACAAAAACACCAAACATTGCGGTGGAAATTACGAAAGGATCGCGGCTTTGTCTGGAATGGGATGCAGTATATGCAAGATATGTGATATCCTTGAGCAGATTTAAAATGGAAGATCAATTATGTTTCGCCGCAAAAGTTTATATAGCACATGTGAATAGACTTCAATGTTCTTTAAGTGCATTTGTGAAACATATTGAAGACAATAAACAGTATCTATCATTGTACATGATCTATATTATTGATGTTTTTGTAATTATTAAATAAAATTGTTTCTAAATCGAAAATGTTTTCTTTCTTTTCTGGTTAGGCTATGGGGCTAACGAATCAGGGTCAGTCTAGAGTCAGCAGTCGGAGTGAAAGGTTTGAAAAATGAATAAATTTGAGAAAGAGAGAATTAGATCAAATCTAGTGTTTATGGAAAAACATTTGATTTTGGATGATGATTTTCTCGAGTTATCTCTTAAACGCAGGATATTCTCTTGTCAGGGAACACATGACAATATAATGAGGAGTGATTCTCCCCCATTGGACTATTGTATGAAACTTTTAAAATGTGATTCAAATACTTATAGTCAATTTATTGATATATTAATTGTAACAAAGCAGAATCATATTGTGGATATACTTTTGAAAATATTGCCAATGGATTATATGTAGATGGCTCTCCCCATCATTCGAAAGAGGTAACGTTACAGAGCTACTCCTCTCACCCATTTCCCTCTCATTGAATTTATGGAGCGAGGATGATCAGTTTCGTTTTAGCTGTGAGTGAGTTGACATCGGAAACCGAAAAATGTTCTATATATGTCCATTGTGCATGTACACTCTTGGCAGTTGGACTCAATGTGAGAATTGTATAATTATAGATGACTATAGTGAAAAGTGTAAATTATGTAATCCATGTAAATTACATAGAGGCTATGCAGTACAAATTAAATGATGTAATTCATGTCTTGAGGAGTTGTGTGACTCTCATCCTAGAGGGCACCTGTGCTCCAATTTTCACTATGATAAATGTGATCAGTGGGAGATTACTTACCCCGCTATGATTGGAAAGAATCCCAAATGTGATTTTAGTTTATTTCTACGAGATTGGTATCGTCGCGGATTTAAATTATTTTGGGAAGATGAATCTGGTCTAAGATTAAAATGTTGGGGTAAAAATACAATTTTGTTTCTACGTCATCGTTTTGATGAAATTACCTACTATGACTATAAACCAAGTGATTTTTATTTTGCAGTTACCGAATGTGATTCACCACTTGAAAACATTGTATGTGATATTGCTTCAAATAGACAGATTGAAACTCGTGAATTTCATAATATTAATGTAAATAGTATCATTGACTATACAAAGAGATATGACAAGAGTGAAGTTACATTGTACTGTAGAAAATGTGACCCTGACTTCGCAGTCAATCAAGATCAATATACAGTGAATCCAAATGATTTACCAGCATTAGTGGTTCACGACAGTTGCCTATAAATCGAAGATGAAGAAATCTAAAGTGATAATTTAAAGACATTGTTGTATATACATGCATTTTATTAATAAACAAATTTACAAACATTTTTTAAACACTTTACTCTTAGGGCACTGAAATCAATAATATATAGGTCTGAGAGGATATTTTCCATTAGAAAGTCGTTCAGACGTGGATTGTCAACATAAATGTGAAGAAACAGCTTTTAAGTATAGCCGTGACATCGGAACACAAAATATAGTAGTGCATGGAAGCCACAGCTTTTAGTCGTTAGATCCTGAACCCTCTTTCGATTTTGAATAATAGTTTTCCCACTGCTCTCAATATAGTTGCTGATGTGAGGTGTGTAGAATATGTAGGGTAGACCAAGAGGATTAAAATATTCAATTGTATTCATTGTTTGAAAGATGCACAGCCAATGACCCGTCAACACAGTCGATGGACTGCTATTAACAATAATCAAGGTATTGTTGACACTTTGAATTTTTCCAAGAAAGTCCGAGGGTAGACAATAGGATTTTTACTGGGACATGTAGGGGTCCATATTAAATACATTGATTATTTGACTGGTGTTCATGGCGCCAAGTCTAGTAGAACACTGCCTTCAGGAGTGATTTCCCAATAGGTTTCATATTGATTTAGTGAGATTAGTGCAATACTCTCAGCCAATGGATCGGCAAATGTACATTTTAAACGCACAGTCCCCGTACGTGCTATACTCATATCCTGTGTACCCGAAAAATACAAAACAATGATACCGTGTGTTTTAGCAAACATATCTTCGGTTATACCATTTTCAAATAGTTGAGAATCATGATCTAGGGTTTGCATGGTCAACTCGTACAATGTTTTATAGGATTTATCAAAAGATATATTGTAGAGTGGGATGCCGTTTACTTTGCACACAAGACATGAAAGTCCAAACATCTCGAATTTATGTGGGCGTTCAGACCATGATCCTATTGCACTGGAGCTTTTTACAAATGCCAAAGCAAGTTTTGACGGAATTTCACCATTGATAAAGGATGAATCGGTGAAGGTGCGTGAGCCCCTTGCAATATGACGCTGATTGGTGATTGTATGAGGAACAAGTAGTTTAATATTATTTCCATTGGCTCTCAGTTTTTCCTCGGCCAAAGCAACAGAACTCATGACCTGTTGTTTGCGTACATGAAGTATTGCCGAGGTGAGGGAGAGACTTACATTAGGATTGGCAGCAAGTTCCTTTCTCAATATGAAATTGGAGGGTGCAAGCGTTAGTTTTATATCCACTTTAACATTGGGCGGCAGCCATTGGGGTATATTAAATATTTCATGATATATTTTTCCAACTAGATGTAATTCACTAGTTGCAGCATTTTAGGTGCATCTGTACTATCAATATAAGTAATATGTTCATATCCATTGGAGGTGCCTCTCAATTCCTTATATGACTTTGGTGTCATCAGCATAAATTACATATAACTAGTATAATTTGAGTAATTTTTGCTTGTGCTGACTAGCGTGCCATTGATGTAGACACTAATTTGACGAAATAAATTATGTAATATACAATTTTCATAGGATATTCCATCGGCCCAAATTGGCATTGTATTATCGGATTTCCAGACTTTCATTTGCAAATCTATAAATGTTGAAGACATGTCCATAAAGTAGTCTTCATTAGAATAAATTTGATAGGTAGTTTAATTAGAGAAGGGGTGTTGATAAAAAAATTAGTCATGTTACACATTCTTGTAAATGCCATCGACATTTTTTATATTGCATAGAGTCAATGACAAAGGGTTTGATTGTTGACACTCATTTTTCAGTTAATAGGACATTTTGGGCGAATTACTCTAGTGTTATTCTAACAATTTTCTTACTGGGACTTCTTCTTCTACTGTTTACAGCACGTGTAGGCTTTCTCCTTCGTTTCTTTGACAAGAGGGATATGTCTTTCATTTCCGACCTGAGTGGAGACTGATGAGGTATGCATTGTTTCTTGACCTTTTTAAGCCTTTACCATTTTGTTTTAATCTCTCGCCAAGGGTTCGCGCACTGGACCTAAGATTTTCCGAAGAACTTTTTTTAAAATCCTTGCTAGAGCCCCAATCGTATAGTGTAGAGGATGCAAAATCTGTCTCAGCCGGTACAAGATATTTTCTAGCCAGTGGTAGTGAAGAGCGAAACAGCTTAGCAAACCAACTGCCACGACCGTAGCCAGACATTGACGAGCGACCTTTGTAATAGTCAATTCCATTGCCCAATTGTCTTGGGCCAAGAGTATTAACATATCAGTCAATATCAGGACAAGTTAATACCACTTTTTTATTATACATCTTTATGTTGAACGATTGTCGAAAATGGAATGTAATCACATACAATACTTTTGAAATTGCTATGGGATCACCCAAATCGGTTCTTAGTGTTAACTGACAGAGTTCCAAATAGGAAGTCTTTACGGGACTATATTGAAGATGCTTTATATTGTAGTCGTGAACATGTTCTTGATTGGTTTTTTGTTCAAGAACTCGTAGGAGGATAACATTTGAATTACCAACCCTAGATGTTTCCACAAATGAAGCATATAGAAATATACAGGTGTCTGTGGAGAAGGCAGGCGGATAGTCAGCAAAAAGGAAATGAGTGTTTTCATGACTTCTACCGTTGATTATAATTAGTAGAAAATCAAAAACATCCTTTAGACTGTTGCTGAGAATAACCTATTCGATGGTAATATGGGAACTAACGTAGATACTACCTATTCATTCGAATATATGAAATGAAAAGCTCCCTTGTTACGTGCGGGCATTCTTTTATTAACATAATGACATATATCATTCATACAGGTGAGTTCCTCGTAGGGTAATTCAATATATGGATAATCCATCCAATTGATTTTTTGAATTTGTTCTTGATCACTTGTTGGTGGAGGCGGCCAATCATATGCTATAATTTTTATATCATATTTACGATCCTTTTTCAGGATGTTGTAGGTATTTTTAAGAATACAGTCGACAAGATCCACTTCATACTTTCTATTGTGTTCGTATTTGATGGTGGGGGAGAGTTTCGTCCAAAAATCACTTGTTTTATTCAAGTCATTGTAGAGAGGATCAGAAACATTGGACATGAAAGTCACATAGAAATCATTGGACATTGTCAATATCTTCAGCACTGACCCAAGAATCAAAATCTGAGTTGTATCCTAGCCAGCAAACAAGCAACTGTCTCTTGCCATTGCGAGTACAACTCTTTAATATCTTTTTAATTTTATACATTTCTCTAGTTTTTTTAACTTTTTGTATTTCGGATTCATAAGAACCAACAATACTCTTGCATTCCTTTGTATCTTACAGACAGTCTTTTGTTGCTTTAGTTTATAGAATTCTGGGATCTCCAAAAATTTTACTGCCCCATAAGTCATTCCCTTTTTCAAAAATTTTGCTGGGTATATTAATCAAAATCCTATCACCACCAATACATTTATTTTTCACATTTTTTTTTCTCTCCTTTTCAAAATTGGAGTATTGCTTTAGAAAAGCATCAAATGTATTTTCATTGTAGTGAACATCTCGAGGACTTGAGTTGGACAGAGATCGATGGGATCGATGGTTGTATATCTGCATGATTTTATCTAAATCATGAATATAAGTCGGTGTATTTTTCAGGGTACAATATCTTGAAATTAATAGACGAATTGTTCTTATTAATCGTTCAGCCAATGCAGCCTTTATCAGGCTGTGACTAGGATAAAGTGTTGTATTATATTTCAAAAGAACCTTTTGCACATGTGGATTAACAAATTCACTGCCACGATCCGATTGAATTTTTCTATATGAATCCTGTTCTAGAATACTTTCAATGGCCCGAGCAACTTCAACACCTCTCTTTGATCGCAGTCGAATGGCATAGGCATAGCGACTAAAGACACTGATTGCCACCAGAATATATTTGTAGGGTGCATTGTGACGTTGTTGAATTGCGTCTAAAGTTAAAAGATCCATTTGCATTATATGCAGAGGAAAAAAGGCTTTAGTTTGTCGATATTGTTTGCTGCGAAGCCTGTGATTCCGATGCAGTGTGTAACTCGATTCATTCGCTAGATACTCTTTTGCTTTTTTCAATGTGATGGTGCCGGGGACAGCTTTGAAAAGAGTTTTTGGAGAACTTAAACTCCCCGTTTCACCAATATTTTCATAGACACCTTTCAGAATTTCATCCATTTTGAGCATAAACACGTAGTGTAATGTCCACTCCCTTTATGCACACTGGAGGGTGAATCAATTCGTCGTTGCTTTTGAGTAGCATCCACAGGTGTTGTAAAATCAGTGGCGCTAGTATTTTCAAATATTGAATCTTCTTCTTCTTTTTTAAATGATGTTGGTGTTGGAGGAGGACTATATTCTCTTAGTTTCTTTAGAATTTGCTTATTGCCAATAAGACTTTTGGAAAAGTTTGATACACATAGAAAGGTGTATAGATTATTGTCAAAGGATAAAAGTCCTTTACGATTCGTCACCATATCACAAATTAAATCAACTAGATTGTAACTTTTTTCCTGAATTATAATTCGTTTCCCTGTGCTATCGACTTGAACTTGATATTCCTCAGCAGTTTCCAACATGAGATAAGATAATACTCTTTTACTGTGTTCTCGATAGGTCAGTGGCAATAGGTTTCCAATATTTAATACAATCGAATTCAAGTCTTTCTTGTTTGATGCTGCTACAGAATCTTGAGGATATGTTTCATGTTTGTAAGGATCAGTGGTGGCAACGGTGGGTCTCTCACGATGTGGTTTATATTTGTCCACACGTCGCAATGCATCTTGAAGTAAAATCAGTTTTTTGTCATCGTCAATATTCTCATCGTTAATGAATTTGCTCAGATTGTCTTCAAAATGTTTGACGGGCGAGAGGACAAGTTCAAAATGTGTCAATTTATAGGGTTTAGCAATTCTCTAGAGAAAACTGTTTATAATACCTGCGATTATCGTTAGTAAAAGTTTGAAAAAACTAAAACACGACCGAAGGAGTCGTGTTAATTTTATAATTTTTAAATTTTTTTTTCAATAACAGTAACCGAACGTTGAAACCATGTTCGGTTTATTTTTTCTAAAAACATATTGCACTTTTACAATTCCCTCAGGTAAAATTAAAAAAAGTTCAGATATTAGACTAATGAAATCATTGTCAACCCCATGTTTGATTATGACTTTCTTTAGTGAAGGTTTTGAAGGGCTTAAAATGGAAAATAAATGCCGTTGTTCGTGTAGTTTCTTCAGTGTCATAATGGCAACTAATAGCCTTTTCTAGTGTTCACCGGAAGATATACTGTAATTTTATTGTTGAAAATGTTGATGACTACACGTAGATCCTCGGGCGTGATCTGATTAAGATCCAGAAAAATGTAGCCGTAGGGCTTGTTAGTCGCCTGAGTGTATGCTGACAACAGAATTTTAAGGGTGCCGGGGTATATCTGTTTATTGAGAGTTATTAGTGAGCTAGAATCACGAACAACTCGATAGATAATATAGACGGTGCAATTCAAAGCAAGGGTTCGCATACATTTGCTCTGATGAAACCGATTGTGTAGAACCAGAGTTATGGAAATGTGTTCATGGTGGGAGCTACCGGTGAACAGTTGTAGCATTTCCTGCGAGAACTGTTCAATGGATTCAGCCAAATCATCAATAATCAGCCACGAGTTCGATTCAATACTATTGAAAACATCAAGTCCCCGTATGAATTGTATCGGTATGGATGTGGCAATAGCTTTTATTTTATCATAGGACTCCCGCCAAATACTATAGCAATAGTAGATTTTTTTCGGCTTTTCCAAAACATTTTATCGCAATTTTGAATTATTTTAGCTAAAAGTGTTGTTTTCCCCGACATTGAGGGACCACACAGAAACGATCTGAAGGGTGTTTTAAATTGATGCATAGTGCTGCTGACAACAGTCGGACTACAAGTAACTGTAAATCATACGGGTCCAATTAATAAGTAGTAGCAATAATTTTCCCCATATATCTATCTATTCAAGAACAACAACAAAAATATTTCATGGCAGAATTTATTTCGGCACTGCATGAAAACAAATATTTGTTCAACATGAACTGCAACGATAAAAATAACACTTGTTCAACAAGAACAGTTGACAAAATTTCATGGTCGACATGAAAACTCTATTTGTTCAACATGAACTCGGCAATGATAACACTCTATAAAAAAACACTTTTGTCCATCATCAGCACTTATTTTCTTTAAAAAAATTTTTCTGTACAGCAATTTTCTGTCAATCAACAACAACAACACTTTTTGTAAAATTAAACCAATTTCTGTACAAAAAAAAAACACTTTTCTATACAACAAAAAAAACAAACAGAAAACACTTGAAAATACACATGGAACGAGCACAGTTGAACATTACGGTGAATTTAACGGTGGGATCCCCCCACCCCCCGGGGACCACGGGACCGAAGGCCGGCCGGCCGCGGGCGGGACCCCCCCCTGGGAGGCCGCGGGAAGGGTCCCCTCCCCCCCCCCCCCCGGAACCGCGGGGTGAAAATGGATTGTACACAATAGTTGTCCGGTCACTGCTGCTGCTACAGGTTAGGTTAAGGTTGGGTTAGTGGTGGTTAGATTGGGTTAGATGAGGTTGAGTTAAGGTGGTTAGATTGGGTTAGTTAATTTATGTACAGGTTGGAGCATTTAATTTATTAACGGGTTGGGTGGTGGTTAGTTGGTAAGTGCTTGGGTTAGTTCAGGTTAGGTTAATTTATCCAGACCAAGTTGATTGCGATAGTCTATGCATTCAACTCGGTCTGAAATACGGTAGTGGCCATGAGGTAGGACACTCACACCATTCTCGAGCACATAGACTTTGTCGGATATACATGACATTGCATTCTTTTCCACTCTCACAGTATAATTTCTATACTGTAGAGAGCGAATTGCAAGCACTTGTGCTCTCAGCACTAGGCTACTTTCTAAACAGTCCCTGTACACGCTCATGTTGAAATTGCTCTTTAAAAAATGTGTAGGCACCCCTTTACACGCCTTCTTTTCATCCCCACTATGAGTTTCAACGCAATAGACTTTGGGGCCCGGGAACAACCCCCTGGATATCAAATCACTCCCCGTCTCTGATTTTAACATTAATAGTTGGTTGGGGGCTTGACGTTTCACCAACTTGGGGTAGAGAGATGGATTCCAGTTGGTGAAATCCATCCGCGAGCTGATTTGTTCCCCCTTTTCTAAATCACCCAATAAATCTTCAGTCCCATTTACCTTTAACAGCAGAGAATCTGTATCACCATAGTAAATTTGAACCTCCCCCTCCCGGGGCCATTGCACCTTGCACATATTATAAAAGAACGACAACATGAGATTTTTTTAAATTTCCAGTACTGAACTGCAGCCTGCAATATTTTTGTTCAGTACCACATTTTGCTTTCGCCTGTGTAGAAGAACCATGCCAGTCTCTATGCTCGTGAACGATGTAAAATTGGGGTCGGAAATAATTCGTGCACACTCAAGAGGGTCAGTCACGACGTCGCAGCGAGATCTATTACGAACGCTTTCACACATTTTGCCAAACGCTGAATTTAGAATGAGCTTATATATTTCCTTCTCCACCTTTGAAGTTGCCCTAGAGCGTTAATCGACAAAGGTGTTAATAAACGTTTTCAAATAGGGTCGCTGATTGAACTGCAGGACCCTGTGTATTTTGGTGATTTTGAAACCATTGTTCACCATCCAGCGCAAAAGAACATGATGAACAACAATATTCTCTTTAGGGTCCAAATAAGCAATCAGTTTCTGTTTGGAGGGGGTCCAGTGCATCCCCATATCCTCAACCAATGAACGATTGTAGGGGCTCAGAGAGTCCTTGCTCACGGGCAGATTGATACAGGGAACGACAAAATCTTTGACTGAGTCGTGAAGCGCCAGCGGAATGTGACCGTCAACTTCAAAGAACCATCCTTGTGGCCCGTTGTCCTCGACGGCGGTAATGTCGGGGAACTCACAAGGATTCTCAAGCCATTGATAGTTCCCACACGGCAAAGAGTAGTGAGACATTGCCGAGGGGTACAATGAGTTCATGTCCAAGAACACTGCATTTGACTTTACACCGGTGCTATTTTGTCCGCTCGGATCGGTTGATAAGACGCGATCCCCATGAAAAACATACCCTCCCCTCATTGAACACTCTACAAAAAGGTGTTGATCTACATCGGTGATTAGGCCTATTTCCTCCCTGCTAATTTTTAAAATTAAATCCATCACTAAATGGGGTGTGGAAAAATAACATCCTATATCTAACCCGAACTCTGAATAGATCTGGTCTGTGTTCTTACAGACTATATCCAACAGAGTTCGAACGTCACTGGCCAAGTACAGTCTAAAATAATCCCACCCATTTTTACAATCCCCCTTAGACCACACCTTCTTGGCAAACTCATACTCCTCGGCTTTGCATTCACTGTTGGTCAGTGAATTGTAAAAAGCTTCAATTGGAGGTAGTTTCACCTCACTTAAGCGAGCGCCAGAACAGTAATAGTCGTATGCGTATATACCTTTGCAGGTCAACAGGTCATACATTTCACCGTCTGGAAAGTGCTGTTTAAGCAAGGGAAAGCTATCAAAATTGTCGCTTTTTTGCACTTGAATCAATTGACTCAATGCCTTGGGAAAAAACTAAAGGAATCTAAAAACCTCATTGTATTCCAACACATATGCCCATTATCCACTGCCTGCCATTTCAGTTCGAGAAGCAACAACTTCTCGGCCGATTTGGGGATAATTTTATAGGTAAATGAACTATTTACCCATGGACTATCTACTCCCCCTCCCTCTCTGTGCATACGTGCCAGTGCCTGTAAAATAAATTTTAAATCATAATTATAGTTGTGAATAAAAACAGGGATAAGAAACTGCTGGCTAACATTTAAATTATACGATTAATGCACACCCCCTCTCAACTTACTACCTTCCATGGATATTATCTGCCACCTATGATCATGGTCTCTGACTTTCCCCCTCCCCCCTCTTTTTCCTTTAGTCCCCTTATCCCCCTCTACAAACTCTCCCTTACAAACCCAACATATTTTTTTATTTTTAATCGCGAGACGATCCTCTGCAGACAACACCATTGGATAATGGGTATTTCTCAAACGAGAAATAGCACCATTAGCCGTGCCAATTAGTTTAGTCCGTGTGTTGATATTGCACTCACTCTAATCCAATGTTTCAACCATTTCTAACAACCGCATTGTGTTAGAACTATCTCTTTGCGCGTGTGCATAGGACACTGCGAGAGCCTGGTGTTCTTTGATTCGGTTTTGAAATTGGGTATCTTTCACCTCCACAAGCTTAGATTCACAGTCCAAAGATATTTTTTTGCTCTGGCGAAGGGTGTTTTGGAAATTTTTGAAACGTAGAATTGCTCTATCCCCTGAAACCGTTTCCACTGTCTGGTAGCCATGCCGTCTACAATACTTCATATGATCCCGTAGGTTTATATCACTACGGAATTGTGACAAGCATGTTGGAGAGTAGAAACGTTCCCCCCTATGCTTTCCATCCCCCAGAACTCTATTAATGTCTGTGATCGGATTAAAATGATCAATTGAATTGACAGGGTCACTAGGGGGTGTTTATAGTAACCAACCCCAGTTTCTGATCAAGTTCACTGACGGGCGCCTTATAAAGACGACCACACTCTTCTTTTTTAAACGAAACCCATCTTCAAATTCAGTTTCATACTGAACCACAGTAACGCCGATATTTAAGTGGGCATTAGCCCTTTCAAAAATATCAATGGATCGAAGCGTTACTGGGTATTTCCCCTCTAAACAAGAAAAATCTACAATGGGGAAATCGGACCCGTCCTTCCCATGTACAGCCCAATTGTCTAAATTCGTCTTGGAAGCGTCACGTGCTAGAGGCTCGAATGCTGATATGAGGAAAGCATATCAGAAACACTTTTGATCTGTTTCAAAACGGATCCGCTGAACACATTGACAACCTTCTAGATCTGGATTATAATTTAAAACAGAACCCGTGCCCCAATGCCCCCCTCTTAAAATAAAATCTTTCTTAAATTTACATATATTAACGCTTAAATTTTCAACAAAAAGAACTAAAGACCCACTACCGTTTTCGTTAAAGTTCTCGAGATGCGTTATAATTTGATCTACCCAATCCATGAAAACATCCTCAAAATTTTCTAAATTCGAATAAACCAAACGCATCTCGGAATGTACATAATGATAATAAACTTCACTTTTCCCCTCATTCAAATAAAAAACCTTTAAAACAATAGAAACCTTAATTGAATCCCTCCCCCACAACTGAATTTGATTCTCAAGCAGTGCACGAATTTTATCTACATAGGCATGCACAATTTCTACGGGGTCAAAAACAAAATTTCCCCCCATTAGTGAATTAAAAGGATCCCCAAACGTCGAAGTGAAAACAACTACATTATTTAAAATTGTGTTGGTCAATTGAAAATCGGGAATAGTTGTACGCCCCGCCCCCTCTTGTATATTATCCCCTCCCCCAAGTTGTTCAAAAATATCTGGGGCATGTTCCACTTCAGTTGTTTGAAGTGGACTCGTTAGGGTATCGAAGGCTGGAGGAGGAGAAGGGTTCCCAGTTAATTCATTTAAAAGCTCTAATGTATTTGGGCTCAAGTCCCCCAGCTCAACTGTGCTATTATCTACATTAAAATAATCAAATAAAAAATCATCAATATTAGATGGTACATCAATGGAATTAATAATACCGTGCCAGTCACTGATGGCTGAATTGTCTTGAATGTCATGAATGGTGTCCTCTCCTTCACTCGATGGTGAGTAGGGGACCAATGCACCAATCTATAAATGAAAAATAGCTTATTTTCAAAGTGTTCAAATCATCGCAACTGTTAAAATTCGGATTATTGTCTAATAGCATTTGGTTAATTCAACTTAAAATAATCTAAGATTTGACATATAGAGCGGCACTTTGTTTGTTTATTTTCATAGTCTTCAAATTTTTTTTTTGCAGGACTTTTCGGGCCCGCGGCGCATCCTGTGGTGCTTCTCTGGCCCACAGCGCATCCTGCAGCGCCTCCCACAGCTCTTCCCAGTCCCCTTTACATAATGCCCATCAAAATTTTTCTCTAATTCTCACACGAGTGTTCCAGGATTGAACCGTTAACTCGCTTTCCCCCTCACTAAAATAGAAATATTCAGTGTAAATTAGAACGCCAATGTGTGACAGAGGGAATAATATCTCTTAAAACTATGTGAATGGAAATTAAAATTTCTAGTGCGCTTTTTAAGTGACCAAAAAGATTAGAGGGCAACTAGGCTCCCCCCTTTTCAGCAATGTCATAAATAGCAATTATTTTTGGGGGTATAACTTGTTTCGCTCTTACATAGAATTCCAATTTCCTAATTTTGCAGACAATTCACAGCTAATACAATAGAATTATGTTAAAAGCATTGAAAAGCCTAGATTTGGTGGCCTAACCGTCGCTAATGATAGAACAGGAAAAGGGGATGAAAGAGGTCTATTTGTATTCTTGTTTGGAGAGCTTATGTCGAAGATTAAGGCAAGATAATATTTACAAATAAACTGAATAGAATTTTGAGTTTCAATGATATCTAAACTATATATGACGAGATAGAGACAGAAACCATAGTGGTTTTTTAGCTAAAAAATACATTTAGATATTTAATAGGGGTTAATATCTCGTAGAGATAAGTTTATATTTGGATTGAAAATGACTACAAAATTGGAAAAAATAGATGGGTAAGAAAAAAATGCTTACATTTGTATTATTCGTCTGGGCTTGGATGTCGGATGAATCTGACATAGCATGCTGGGGGGTAGCCTCTTGATCTAGCGTTGATGGGGCAGCTATTAGAGGTCCAAGGAGAGCGGATGGGCTTGGGATATCACATTCATATACGGCTTGGGTAGGCATCACTTGTGTTGGGGTTGGGCCAGCATACTTAATAATGGATGGTCTCAGTTGGGGGGCTGCCTCGTCATCTCTTGGTTTTTTATTTGGAGATGGGGCGCATTCTTCGCTATATGCGTTATCCCAAGCTCTCCTCGATGTAGGGACCGCAAATTCTTCATGATTTGCCTTAAAGAAGAGAAAAAAATCAATATCAAAATAATTTCTCCCTTTATTTTAAAGAATGAAAATTATTGTCCATAATTTTGTCTAGAAAAGCATTTATCACAAAGAAGTAAAAATTTCGAAATGTTATACGCCCAGGAATCAGAGGGAGGCTTTAAATTAGATCGTTAACACACAGCTTATAGGCCTAAATTTGCAAACATAGGTTAAAATGTACACATAATATAAGCTTCTTGCAACTCCCAATGTACACTGTGTTTTCATTTTACAACGAAGCTGTAAGAATTGATGGCATTGCCCCCCTCCCTTTTACGTAATTTACTTTACAGCGAAGCTGTTAGAAGTGATGTATTGCCCCCCTCCCTTTTACGTAATTTACTTTACAGGGAAGCTGTTAGAAGCGATGTATTGCCCCCCCTCCCTTTTAAGTAATTTACTTTACATCAAAGCTGTTAGAAGCGATGTATTGCCCCCCCTCGCTTGGCAAGCCTGTACTTGAAAGCGAATCGTGTTGACTTGCGCCATTGCCCCCTCTCCCCCCTGGTCAATAATATCCAAAATATATTTTTATATAAAACTTTGAAAATAATATTTTTCACTTATCAAAAATGGAGCATTACTTCTTTGATTAATTATTGCATCATAGTGTTTTAATTTTGACGGAAGAACAGTTCCTTTTACTTTGGCCACTGCGTTCGTAAACACAAAGGGAAAAGGGGATGATAGCTAATTTTAACCTCGCACTGGAGATTGTGTCAAAACAGAGCGGCATTTTCATTAAAAATTGACAGAAGTCAGTAGACACTTGAAATCACAATAGAGAAAGGCTAAAATTTAACGAAAAGATTATTATTTCCATTTGCGAGAATTTGGTTGTAAAACAGTGAGGGGGGGGGGGTTAGGTTTCGAGGGTAAAAAGAACATATTTACGTTTTCCTAGTAAGTATAAAGATTGTAAAGTGATGTTTGTATTGTATGGGGGGGGGAGATTTACCTGAATATACTAGAGGGTGAGCAAGGAAAATGATTTTATTTGAAAATAAAAAACAGGAATTTAACGAAATGATAATTATTTCCATTTGCGAGAATTTGGCTGTAAAACAGTGAGGGGGGGGGGTGTTAGGCTTTGAGGGTAAAAAGAACATATTTACATTTTCCTAGTGAGTATAAAGATTGTAAAGTGATGTTTGTATTGTATGGGGGGGGGGAGGGATTTACCTGAATATACGAGATGGTGAGCAAGGAAAATAATTTTATTTTGAAAATAAAAAATGAAAATATACTCACATTGCTAATTGTGGCTGCCAAGGCTTCAAGTTCATCAAATCTATACATTGTTGTTTAAATTGTGTCACAATACTTTCTGATAATTTAATCATAATACATGTCCGTTATATACGAAATCTCAAGGGTGAACTGTTATGTAACGGTGAAATCATATGTAACAAGCCCTCTGATTGGCTGAGAATGGGGGATGTATCCGACTCGCTGATTGGCTGAGAAGGAAACACGTGATCTAACTGTTTCCTGAAAACTCATAACATTTGCCTCGAGCATACAACAACAAATACTATTTCTGGATCATAACATTTGCATCGAGCATGTGCATGTCCAAAACAACAACAAATGCTGTTTTCTATTTCCGGGAAACTCATAACATTTGCCTAGAGCGTGCACTTACAACAACAACAACATCAACACCTTTGGAAATTTAGGTCATTGACCCCATTAACCGCGTGTTCTCCCTAGGGAGTCTATGCCCATATAAGGAGCCCTGTTCGGAGTAGCACTCCCCTTTCTACTTCTCAGCAGTATCCCAAGAACGACTGAGGGTATTATGTTCAAACTTTCGGGGCTACTTCTGCTCTTACAATTTAACCAAATCAAAATAGCGTAAGTGTATCCATACTATCAAAGAAAGTAAACAGATTATTTGCGAAAGGTATCAAGTTTTCCATTTCAGGTCAACTAGAGGAGGTATGAAACTAAATTAAACAGTACTATTTGTGTCCAGATTTTTAAAAGGTTTTATGTTGTTAAAAATCGCTGAAAATTTTTCTCCAGCATACAAATAGAAGGCCAAACTGTAAAGTCTTAAAAAACGAAAAGATTTAAAGTGTTATTTTCTTTTTCCCTGAAAAGACTATGTCAAATATAAAAAGAACAGAAATTAATTAAAAAAAACCTTTTTCCACAAAATAAGTTTTTTAAAGAAAAGTAAAGAACTCTATTAAACAAAAAATGAGCAAAAATAAAATCAAATAATCTACCAAGCGTGAAAGTATTACTAATCAGCACCTATAAATAAATGAAACCCAAAACGAAGAGAAATTACAATAAATAACCGAGTCAAACTCAAAACGAGCAGAAATTAACATAAGTTGGGCGTAAAACCCCTATGCCTTCCCAAGGCCAGATTTGCACTTTACTGAAAAAATACAAATGAATGTGCATTGTCTGTTTATTATACATATACTGATATTTAGTAATCCAAATGTTAATATTTTTGGATTTATTAAATTTATAAAAGTAAAAAAATTTATATTTTTTTTCAGTAAAGTGCAAATTTTGTTCTGGCTTTGGGAAGGCATAGGGGTTTTGCGCCCATTTTATGATAATTTCTCCTCGTTTTGAGTTTGAATCGGTTATTTATTGTAATTTCTGTTTGTTTTGGGTTTCATTTATTTATCGATGCTGATTTGTGGTAATTTCACTCTTGGTAGATTATTTGATCTTATTTTTGTTCTTTTTTTGTTTAATGGAGTTATTTACTTTTCTCTGAAAAACTTATTTTTTGGAAAAAATTTTTTTTAATTAATTTTCATTAAAGGCTATGATCAAACTTATTATTTTCTTGGGGACACCATAATACTGTAGAATTTTGCCAGAGCATGTCACGGTCCACGAAATCGAAGGCCTTTTCAAAATCAATGAAGAGCATGTATATTTTGTTGGACCACTCATTTGCTTCTTCTATCAGAGTCCTGAGCGTGAATATGAGGTCTGAACAAGATCTACCTGTCCGAAAGCCATGGTGCTCTTCTCTCAGATACGGATCGAGTGCTTTTTTCAGGCGTTCGAGCATTACAATTGTTACAACCTTACTTGGTGCTGATATTAGGTTTATACATCGCCAGTTATCGCAGATAAGAGCATTACCTTTCTTAAGTGTCTTAACAATTATCCCTTTGGTCCAGTCACCAGGGATCTTTTTGAACTGCCAGACTATTACAATCAGTGTTATCCACACTGAGAGGCATATCCTCATTGATGCGCTGATCATTTGCGAAGTAATGCAGTCTTCACCAGGTGATCTTCCATTCTTGAGTTTCTTCACTGCAATAAGTATTTCCGTAGATGCTGGGGGATTTACGTTAATCTTAAGGTTAAGAAAGGGCTAGAAGGGATGCTTTCTCAGTCAGTTGGTCTCGGTCTATTTAAACCTTTTCGAAGTGAGATACCCATCTCTTGTCAATTTTCTCAGTTTCGGTGAGAATATTTCCGCTTTCATCTTTGACTTGGCTGGATCGGCTGGGCAGCTTTCCTAGCAATTCATTTGTGAGCCTGCAAACTGCTTTTGAGTCTCCTTTTCTAACTGCTTCCTCTGCTAGTCTAACCTTCTCTTCTACACATCTCCGCCTGCCAGTTTTTGCTGACTTCTTGATTTTTTTTGTCCTTCATTCTATGTAGGACATTTGTGAAGACCGAAGGTCTGTCGCCGACGCCAGAGATAATTTGCTGTCTCAAGTCATTGCGCTCGTCGATTAGTTTCCAAGTTTCTTGTGATATCCATGTTTCCTTCGGTTTCTTTTTATAACCGAGCACATCCCTAGCAACTTGATTGTATGTTGTCTTCATTTTTAGCCTCGCCTTTTCCGGACTGTCTGTGCCGTCTTCTATTTCATGCAAAGCGAATGAGTTCTTCAACTCCATACAAAATTTTCTTCATGTTTCTCGGACATTTAACATATCCACATCATAAAGCTTCGCAGAAATTGACTTCGCGTTTTTGGGCACTTTAAGCTTGACTTTCAATTTTGCTACCATCAGGATGTGATCTGACTGGGCATCTGCCCCTCTGAAGCCACGTACGTCCAGAAGACTTGTCCGCAATCTCCTTGAGATTAAGAAATGATCTATTTGGTTCTTCGTCCTGCCGTCTGGCGAGATCCATGACTGTTTGTGGATGGTTTTATGTTCGAACTGAGTTGTTCCAAGCATAAGATCATTACTCAGAGCATAATCTACCAGGAGGGCTCCGTTTTCATTCATTTTACCAAGAACATGTCTCCCTTGGACTTGCGGACAGCAGTCACGTTCTGCTCTGACCTTTGCATTCAAATCCCCAACCACACAAAGAAGGTCATGTGATGGGACTTCTGATGTCAATGACTGAAGAACTTGGTAGAATAACTCCTCATCAGTATCGTCTGCATCATTCGTAGGAGCATAATATGCACATGATGGAAATTTTCAGATGGTTGGTTACAAATCTTGCAATTATGCATCTCTCACTGACTGGCTTCCATTCAACTAGCGCTTTAGTAGCCTGGTCAGACAGCATTATACCAACTCCAGCCTGGTGCCAGGATCCATTTCCGCTGTAAATTGGAGAGTAACCCTCTCCTAGTTGTTCATGTCCAGATTAAATTCACCTGACTTCGCTTAGAGCAAGGAGATCTAGCTTATACTTCTTCATCTCTCTGAGTACTTGTTCAGGTTTTGTCAGCTGGTTTAGCAGTAGAATGGCCTTATTGAGTCCCACGATTACAATACCCCTTCGAATCCCGATCCGGACACTTTTTTTTAAAACTCCCACGATTACCACGTGGTTTATGGTCCTAATATGGGCATAGCCTCCCTAGGGGAGATGGATTTCTGAGAAATTGATTGCGTAATCGATTGGGAATTTGGAACACCTGTGCTGTCAGTCATTCATCAAATTGTTTCCAGGCAAAGTTTAATAATGTCTGACAGGTACTGCTCCAGGAATAGATCCAAGTCATTAATGTCTTTGCCTCGGAAACAACTCTTTTGGTCGAACTCCAAAAGATATTAATAACCAAACGCCATGGAATCAGTTCTCCAAGAAACATCTTAGCGATGAATTGTTTTAGCGCGGGAATCAGGTTTCTTATTAATTTGAAATGCATTAGCGCAGAGATGCCAAAAACAAAAAGAACACGCTGAATTACGTTTAGGGATTATTTGGGCGAAACTGTTTTAGACGGGTTATTGAATTATTTCGGCGAAACATTTAGAGACATTTTAAAAGATGATTTATGAAGAATTTGCGGTTGAGGTTTTGAGTGTGGTCGTTATAATACACAAGTTTCATTGAACAGTGTTGTGAGGTCCTCTACCCCAACCCCAAAGGGTTCCAATCCCTCTACCCCAACCCCGAAGGAAGCCACCGGTCCTCAAAGGTCCACTGGGCTCCCAAAGGGCCCCCGGCCCTCAAGGTTCCCCCATACCCCCCCGGGGCCCAAAAGGGCCCCTCCCCCTTTGGCCCCCCAAAGGGGCCCCTCTCCCTCCATCTTCTCCCTCCTCCTCCCCTCCCCATCCCCTCCTCCCCCTCCCCTCCCCTCCTCCTCCTCCTCCTCCTCCTCCCTCCTCCTCCTCCTCCCTCCTCCCCTCCCCTTCCCTCCCCCATTTTTTATACTTTTTTTTTTGCATTGAGACACAGAACGACCCCCTCCCCCTGGCCCCTCCCCCTCCAAAGGTCTGATTTTTCAAAGTTCATTTTGAATTTCCTTCGTTGAAATGTAAGAGTTGGAATATTTCAGTAGTGTTTGGTTGTGGTTTACCTTGTCACAGTTAAATTTTCTTGATTTTTCAAATTTCATTTTGTATTTCTTTTGGTGAAAGTCCAGAGTTTGTATGTTTAAGTAGTGTGTTTGGTTGTGGTTTACCTTGTCACAGTTACATTTTCTTGATTTTTAAAAGTTCATTTTGAATTTATTTAATTTAAATGCAAAAGTTGGAATATTTGAGTAGTGTTTGGTTTACATTGTCACAGTTACATTTTCTTGATTTTTCAAAGTTCATTTTGAATTTCTTGCATTGAAATGCAAGAGTTGGAATATTTCAGTAGTGTTTGGTTGTGGTTTACCTTGTCACAGTTACATTTTCTTGATTTTTCAAAGTTCATTTTGAATTTCTTTCATTGAAATGCAAGAGTTGGAATATTTCAGTAGTGTTTGGTTGTGGTTTACCTTGTCACAGTTACATTTTCTTGATTTTTCAAAGTTCATTTTGAATTTCTTTCATTGAAATGCAAGAGTTGAAATATTTCAGTAGTGTTTGGTTGTGGTTTACCTTGTCACTGTTACATTTTCTTAATTTTTCCAAGTTCATTTTGAATTTCTTTCATTGAAATGAAAGAGTTGGAATATTTCAGTAGTGTTTGGTTGTGGTTTACCTTGTCACAGTTACATTTTCTTGATTTTTCAAAGTTCATTTTGAATTTCTTTCGTTGAAATGCAAGAGTTGGAATATTTCAGTAGTGTTTGGTTGTGGTTTACCTTGTCACAGTTACATTTTCTTAATTTTTCAAAGTTCATTTTGAATTTATTTATTTGAAATGCAAGAGTTGGAATATTTCAGTAGTGTTTGGTTGTTGTTTACCTTGTCACAGTTACTGTTTCTTGATTTTTAAATGTTCATTTTGAATTTATTTCATTGAAATGCAAGAGTTGGAATATTTCAGTAGTGTTTGTTTGTGGTTTACCTTTGTCACAGTTACATTTTCTTGATTTTTCAAAGTTTATTTTAATTTATTTCGTTTAAATGCAAGAGTTGGAATATTTCAGGAGTGTTTGGTAGTGGTTTACCCTGTCACAGTTACATTTTCTTGATCTTTCAAAGTTCATTTTGATTTCGTTTCGTTGAAATGCAAGAGTTGGAATATTTCAGTAGTGTTTGGTTGTGGTTTACCTTGTCACAGTTACATTTTCTTGATTTTTCAAAGTTCATTTTGAATTTCCTTCGTTGAAATGCATGAGTTGGAATATTTCAGTAGTGTTTGGTTGTGGTTTACCGTGTCACAGTTACATTTTCTTGATTTTTCAAAGTTCATTTCGAATTTCTTTCGTTGCAATGCAAGAGTTGGAATATTTCAGTAGTGTTTGGTTGTGGTTTACCTTGTCACAGTTACATTTTCCTGATTTTTCAAAGTTCATTTTGAATTTATTTCATTGAAATGCAAGAGCTGGAATATTTCAGTAGTGTTTGTTTGTTGTTTAAATTGTCAAAGTTACATTTTCTTGATTTTTCAAAGTTCTTTTTGAATTTCTTTCATTGAAATGCAAGAGTTGGAATATTTCAGTAGTGTTTGGTTGTGGTGTACCTTGTCACAGTTACATTTTCTTGATTTTTCAAAGTTCATTTTGAATTTCTTTCGTTGAAATGCAAGAGTTGGAATATTTCAGTAGTGTGCTGTTGTAGTTTACCATGTCACAGTTACAGTCCCTTAATTTTTCAAAGTTCATTTTGAATTTCTTTCGTTGAAATGCAAGAGTTGGAATATTTAAGTAGTGTTTGATTGTGGTTTAACGTGTAACAGTTAAATTTTATTGATTTTTAAAAGTTAATTTTGAATTTCCTTAGTTGAAATACAAGAGTTGGATTATTTCAGTAGTGTTTGGTTGTGGTTTACCGTGTCACAGTTACATTTTCATGATTTTTCAAAGTTCATTTCGAATTTCTTTCGCTGAAATGCAAGAGTTGGAATATTTCAGTAGTGTTTGGTTGTGGTTTAACTTGTAACAGTTACATTTCGTGATTTTTCAAAGTTAATTTTGAATTTCGTTCATTGAAATGCAAGAGTTGGAATATTTCAGTAGTGTTTAGTTGTAGTTTACCGTGTCACAGTTACATTTTCTTGATTTTTAAAATTTCATTTAAAATTTCTTTAGTTGAAATGCAAGAGTTGGAATATTTTAGTGGTGTTTGGTTTACCTTGTCACAGTTACATCTTCTGGATTTTTCAAAGTTCATTTTGAATTTCTTTTATTGAAATGCAAGAGTTGGAATATTTCAGTAGTGTTTGGTTGTGGTTTACCTTGTCACAGTTACATTTTCTTGATTTTTTAAAAGTTAAATTTGAATTTTTTTCATTGAAATGTAATAGTTGGAATATTTAAGTAGTGTTTTGGGTTGTGGTTTAGCTTGTCACAGTTACATTTTCTTGATTCTTCAATTTTCATTTTGAATTTCTTTCGTTGAAATGCAAGAGTTGGAATATTTCAGTAGTGTTTGGTTGTGTTTTACCTTGTCACAGTTACATTTTCTTAATTTTTCAAAGTTCATTTTGAATTTATTTCGTTGAAATGCAAGAGTTGGAATATTTCAGTAGTGTTTGGTTGTGGTTTACCTTCTCACAGTTACATTTTCTTGATTTTTCAAAGTTCATTTGTATTTCATTCGTTGAAATGCAAGAGTTGGAATATTTCAGTAGTGTTTGGTTGTGGTTTACCTTGTCAGAGTTACATTTTCTGGATTTTTCAAAGTTCATTTTGAATTTCCTTCGTTGAATTGCAAGAGTTGGAATATTGCAGTAGTGTTTGGTTGTGGTTTACCGTGTCAAAGTTACATTTTCTTGATTTTTCAAAGTTCATTTCGAATTTCTTTCGTTAAAATGCAAGAGTTGGAATATTTCAGTAGTGTTTGGTTGTGGTTTACCTTGTCACAGTTACATTTTCCTGATTTTTCAAGGTTCATTTTGAATTTTTTTCTTTGAAATGCAAGAGCTGGAATATTTCCGTAGTGTTTGGTTGTGGTTTACATTGTCACAGTTACATCTTCTAGATTTTTAAATGTTCATTCTGAATTTCTTTCTTTTAAATTCAAGAGTTGGAATATTTCACTAGGGTTTGGTTGTGGTTTACCATGTCACAGTTACATTTTCTTGATTTTTCAAAGTTCATTTAAAATTTCTTTCGTTGAAATGCAAGAGTTGGAATATTTCAGTAGTGTTCGGTTGTGGTTTACCTTGTCACAGTTACATTTTCCTGATTTTTCAAAGTTCATTTTGAATTTCTTTCATTGAAATGCAAGAGATGGAATATTTCAGTAGTGTTTGGTTGTGGTTTACCTTGTCACAGTTACATATTCTTGATTTTTCAAAGTTCTTTTTGAATTTCTTTCATTGAAATGCAAGAGTTGGAATATTTCAGTAGTGGGTGGTTGTGGTTTACCGTGTCACAGTTACATCTTCTTGATTTTTCAAAGTTCATTTAGAATTTATTTAGTTGAAATGCCAGAGTTTGAATATTTCCGTAGTGTGATGTTGTTGTTTACCCTGTCACAATTACAATTCCTTAATTTTTAAAAGTTCATTTTGAATTTCCTTCGTTGAAATGCAAGAGTTGGAATATTTCAGTAGTGTTTGGTTGTGGTTTACCGTGTCACAGTTACATTTTCTTTATTTTTCAAAGTTCATTTCGAATTTCCTTCGGTGAAATGCAAGAGTTGGAATATTTCAGTAGTGTGTGGTTGTTGTTTACCGTGTCACAGTTACATTTTCCTGATTTTTCAAAGTTCATTTCGAATTTCTTTCATTGAAATGCAAGATTTGGAATATTTCAGTAGTGTTTGGTTGTGGTTTACCTTGTCACAGTTACATCTTCTTGATTTTTCAAAGTTCATTTAGAAATACTTTCATTGAAATGCAAGAGTTGGAATATTTCAGTAGTGTTTGGTTGTGGTTTACCTTGTCACAGTTATATTTTCTATATTTTTAAAAGTTCATTTCGAATTTCTTTCGTTGAAATGAAAGAGTTGGAATTTTTTAGTAGTGTTTGGTTTACCTTGTCACAGTTACAGTCACTTTATTTTTCAAATTTAGTTTTTAATTTATTTAGTTGAGATGAAAGAGTTGGAATATTTCAGTAGTGTTTTGTTGTGGTTTACCTTGTCACAGCTACATTTTATTAATATTTCAAAGTTCATTTTGAGTTTCTTTCGTTGAAATGCAAGAGTTGGAATATTTCAGTAGTGTGTTTGGTTGTGGTTTACCTTGTCACAGTTACATTTTCCTGATTTTTCAAAGTTCATTTTGAATTTCTTTCATTGAAATGCAAGAGTTGGAATATTTCAGTAGTGTTTGGTTGTGGTTTACCTTGTCACAGTTACATTTTCTTGATTTTTCAAAGTTTATTCTGAATTTTTTCGTTGAAATGCAAGAGTTGGAATATTTCAGTAGTGTTTGGTTATGGTTTACCTTGTCAGTTACATTCTCTTGATTTTTCAAAATTATTTTTGAATTTCTTTCTTTGAAATGATAGTGTTGGAATTTTTCAGTAATGTTTGGTTGTGGTTAACCTTGTCACACTTACAATTCCTTGATTTTTCAAAGTTCATTTTGAACTTCTGTCGTTGAAATGTAAGAGTTGGAGTATTTAAGTAGTGTTTGGTTGTGGTTTACCTTGTCATGGTTACATTTTCGTAATTTTTAAAATTTCATTTTGAATTTCTTTCGTTGAAATGAAAGAGTTGGAATATTTCAGTTGTGTTTCGTTG
This sequence comes from Artemia sp. Qi Xiang Cuo, assembly GCF_049724085.1. Taxonomy (NCBI): domain Eukaryota; kingdom Metazoa; phylum Arthropoda; class Branchiopoda; order Anostraca; family Artemiidae; genus Artemia; species Artemia sp. Qi Xiang Cuo. The sequence continues at coordinate 23,714,812 of NC_142799.1, forward strand.
TGGTTTACCTTGTCACAGCTACATTTTCGTGATTTTTCAAAGTTCATTTTGAATTTCTTTCGTTGAAATGTAAGAGTTGGAATATTTCACTAGTGTTTGGTTGTGGTTTACCTTGTCACATTTACACACATGTATACACATGTACACACATGTGCTTATCATGAGTGCTCATGATAAGTTAACCTAACCTTGTCCGGTGAGTATGTTTAGGTTAGAATAGATTAAGTTAGGTTAGATTAGGTTAGGTTAAGTTAGACTACGTACGCTTCACTTAGTTTAGCTTAGGTTAGGTGAGAGACATGCGAAAAGTTAGGTGTATGATTAGGTTAGGTTAGGTTAAGTTAGGTTAGGTTAAGTTAGGTTAGGCTATGTTAGCCTACGTACGTGCGCGTACGTAGGCTAACCTAGCCTAACCTAACTTAACCTAACCTAACTAAATCTAACCCAAACTAACCTAATCATACACCTAACTTTTCGCATGTCTCTCACCTAACCTAAGCTAACCTAAGTGAAGCGTACGTAGTCTAACCTAATCTAACCTAACTTAATCTAGTCTAACCTAACCATACTCACCGGAAAAGGTTAGGTTAACTTACCATGAGCACTCATGATAAGCACATGTGTGTACAAGTGTATACATGTGTGTAAATGTGACAAGGTAAACCACAACCAAACACTACTGAAATATTCCAACTCTTACATTTAAACGAAAGAAATTCAAAATGAACTTTGAAAAATCAAGAAAATGTAGCTGTGACAAGGTAAACCACAACGAAACACAACTGAAATATTCCAACTCGTGCATTTCAACGAAAGAAATTCAAAATGAACTTTGAATAATTAAGAAAATGTAACCATGACAAGGTAAACCACAACCAAACACTACTGAAATACTCCAACTCTTGCATTTCAACGAAAGAAGTTCAAAATGAACTTTGAAAAATCAAGAAAATGTAACACTGACAAGGTAAACCATAACCAAACACTACTGAAATATTCCAACTCTTGCATTTCAACGAAAAAAATTCAGAATAAACTTTGAAAAATCAAGAAAATGTAACTGTGAAAAGGTAAACCACAACCAAACACTACTGAAATAGACCAACTCTTGCATTTCAATGAAAGAAATTCAAAATGAACTTTGAAAAATCAGGAAAATGTAACTGTGACAAGGTAAACCACAACCAAACACTACTGAAATATTCAAACTCTTGCATTTCAACAAAAGAAATTCGAAATGAACTTTGAAAAATCAAGAAAATGTAACTTTGACACGATAAACCCCAACCAAACACTACTGAAATATTCCAACTCTTGCATTTCAACGAAAGAAATTCAAAATGAACTTTGAAAAATCAAGAAAATGTAACTGTGACATGGTAAACCACAGCCAAACACTACTGAAATATTCCAACTCTTGCATTTCAACGAAGGAAATTCAAAATGAACTTTGAAAAATCAAGAAAATGTAACTGTGACAAGGTAGACCACAACAAAACATAACTTAAATATTCCAACTCTTGAATTTCAATTAAAGAAATTCAAAATGAACTTTGAAAAATAAAGAGAAGATAACTGTGACAAGGTAAACCAAAACCAAACACTATTGAAATATTCAAACTTGCATATCAATGAAAGAAACTAAAAATAAACATTGAAAAATAAAGAAAATGTAACTGTGACATGGTAAAAAACAAACAAACACACTACTGAAATATTACAACTATTGAATGTCAAATACAGAAATTAAAAATTAAATTTAAAATATTAATAATATGTAGCTGTGACAAGGTAAACCAAAACCAAACGCTACTTAAATATTCCAACTCTATAATTTAAACTAAAGAAATTCAAAATGAACTTTGAAAAATTAAGGGACTGTAACTGTGACAAGGTAAACCAAACACTACTAAAATATTCCAACTCTTGCATTTCAACGAAAGAAATTCGAAATGAACTTTGAAAAATCAAGAAAATGTAACTGTGACAAGGTAAACCACAACCAAACACTACTGAAATATTCCAACTCTTGCATTTCAATGAAAGTATTTCAAAATGAACTTTGAAAAATCAAGAAGATGTAACTGTGACAAGGTAAACCACAACCAAACACTACTGAAATATTTCAACTCTTGCATTTCAATGAAAGAAATTCTAAATGAACTTTGAAAAATCATGAAAATGTAACTGTGACAAGGTAAACCACAACCACACACTACTGAAATATTCCAACTCTAGCATTACACCGAAGTACATTATAAATTAAATTTTAAAAATCAATAATATTTATCGGTGACACGGTAAACCACAACCAAACAGTACTGAAATATTCAAACTCTTGCATTTCAAAGAATTAAATTAAAAATTAACTTTTAAAAATTAAGTAATTGTAATTGTGACATGGTAAACAACAACATCACACTACGGAAATATTCAAACTCTGGCATTTCAACGAAAGAAATTCAAAATGAACTTTGAAAAATCCAGAAAATGTAACTGTGACACGGGAAACCAAAACCCAACACTACTGAAATATTCCAACTCTTGCATTTCAATGAAAGAAATTCAAAATGAACTTTTAAAAATCAAGAAGATGTAACTATGACAAGGTAAACCACAACCAAACACTACTGAAATATTCCAGCTCTTGCATTTCAATGAAAGAAATTCAAAATGAACTTTGAAAAATCATGAAAATGTAACTGTGAAAAGGTAAACCACAACCA